>NW_017306514.1:0-978 GCF_000935625.1 Nanorana parkeri
CCTTTTTTGCGGTTGGCAGAATGTAGTCCATAAAGTGACGATCAGTCAGGTGTTCTGGCTTGACAAAGTCAACAGCACGACGTCCAGGTCTGCTCACAGCTACTGATGGCGTCTGGTAGTTGAGAAAAATCCGCTCAGCCACCTTCCAGATAAAGTCAGAATGAACAAGAGGCTTGTCAATCTTTGCTCTGTGCAGGATATATGCATTCCAAAGGCATTGTTCCAGAAGATGCCTGAAGATCTTTTTATAATATTTTTTTTGTTGTTTGCGCATAGCCGGATAAAATGTCATTGCCTGATCGGCTCTGTCGACACCTCCCATTGTGTTGTTATAGTCTATCACGACTTGCGGCTTCAGCACATCTTTCCCACCTTTTGTGTGGACCATGGCAGTGGAGGTATTGTGCACAGAACTCATAAGACACACGTCCTTCTTGTCTCGCCATCGCATTGCCATCATCTTACCCTTCTGCCAGGCAACCATTTCTCCGGTTTTTAGTTTTTTCTTGGCAAACATAGATGGCATGTCACGTCGGTTAGGCCTAACGGTACCATATGCATCCGTCTTGTTTTGTAGCAAAACCTCATACAGTTCCGGAGACGTGTAGAAATTGTCCGTGGTCACACAATATCCCTGGTTCAGCAATGGCTCCAGCAGTGTAAGGACAGATGATGTGGCCATCCCATAGCCGCTGTACCTGGGGTTGAACTTCGTGCCTTTACCGGTGTAAATGACCGAATTCCAGATGTACCCAGTGGATGACTCGCAGAGCATATAGGATTTGATGCCAAACCGCACTCTTTTGGATGCAATGTACTGTATCCAGCTTAAGCGTCCCTTGTAGGCCATCAAACTTTCATCCACGCTGACGTCCCTTTCTGGCACGTAGGTCCGCTGGAAATTGGTCACAATCATTTGGCATACCTCCCAGATTTTTTTTAGTTTGGGCGCAGGATGCGTGGCCTCATCAAATTCTT
>NW_017306514.1:4099-5104 GCF_000935625.1 Nanorana parkeri
TTCCGCTGTCAGATTATCATAGACCCCAAAAAGAGGCTGCAGAAGCCAATAGATTGGCATGGCTGAAAGCTTGAAATTCTTAATCTGAATTCGACAACCATTTGTTTACTTCCTTTCTCAGATATTGCCCTACTCTGGCAGCCTGTAGATTGTCAGCTTTTTGACACAGTCCTCTTGTTACTTTGTGGCTTAGGTAGAAATCCTGACTATTTAAGCTGTCCACTGACTGCACTCCACGGTTAGAGCTCTTCATGCCATTGTCAGTGTTTAGCCTTATGGAGACCTCTGCTGTCAGTTTACTCCGAATCCCCCCATGGAATTGAGGAGCCAGTCCCTCCAATCCAGGAACCAGCAGGGTTTTTTTGGGTTTTTTTTTTAGGGGGGGGGGGTTGTAGAAGTGTATTAGGCTGCATTCACACCTCTATTTGGTATCATAGATAATCATATCACATATCATTACATGCGGTGTGCAGGCATTTACATGGAGCTGCTGTCACCTGATCATTAACTTGAATAGGTGACAGCTGCCACTTGTAAACACCAGATTATGGATTTCTGCTGCAGTAAAACGTAAGTTTCTGATGCAGGAATCCCTAATCACACCTAAACCTACAGATATGAATAGGGCCTTATTGTGTGTATATTAGTGCCTGTAGTACTTAAACTGGATATAGTTATATTTTATCTTAAAGTATGAAATTTGGCAAACGGCCCCCATGAGAGAAGAAAATTTGGCAAGTGGCCATAGAGACGTAAGAGGCGGCGTGCCAAGATGGCAGAGACACCGACGGAGGAGGTGGGAGGCGTCGCTGGAGCTCCAGTCGGGCGGAGAAGATGACAAGGAGGCCGTGTCGGGCGCCGAGGATGAGGAGGACGTGTTCCAAAGAGGTCAGACCGTGCAAGGTAAGAGGACTGTGCTGGCAGAGCCCAGCATAGATTCTGCACAGCCCACCAAAGAGTCTCAGGTGTGCTGTGCAATACCTTTTGGTTGGCTCTGCAGGATCC
>NW_017306514.1:5232-15554 GCF_000935625.1 Nanorana parkeri
CCCGACTTTTTAGAGGGGGTGACACCAAAATGGCTGTCAATCATTTTGGTGTCACCACCTCCAATGGTGGGACCCGGGTGCGGGCCACACCCCCCTTGTGATGCCACGGAATGCTGGGACTTGTAGTTCCCTGTGTGCGGTGTCTGTGTGGGGGGGGGGGGGGGGGTGGGCGCCGAGTTTTGACTTGCCTAGGGCAGCCCCAATCCAGAATACGCCACTGTGTAGATCCCCAAATTATCTCAGAATTGGTGCTGTCCTTCCTTCTGGAGGGTGGCTACTTTTGTTCCCAATGTGCATTGTAAAGAAACCTCCACTCCAAGCTTGCTCCCGTGAGAGGCTGTAACTTCAATACAAACTAGTAAACTGAATGAGACATTGTAGTCCATCACGGGAGCAAGCTTGGATCAGTGGCTACAACACACACAGGGACCATAGGGAACAAAAGTAGCCCCCCTCCAGAAGGACAGCACCAATTCAGAGATGATTTGAAGTTCTACAGCCGAGTGATACATAAATAAGCTAAATTTTTGTTCATAGGTAAAGTAAAGATTTTTTAAATTTAACTCCCGAGTTTAGTGCCACTTTAATAATCAAAGAATGTCACCAGCACACCAGACCGATGATTACAGCAAATAAGTGTTCATTTATTGACGTATGCTGTCTCTCATTTGCAAACGCTTTCGGGGCCACACAGGGTCCCCTTCGTCACCTCTGAACCTGATGAAGGGGACCCAGTGTGGCCTCGAAAGTGCTTGCAAATGAGAGACAGAATACGTCAACAAATGAACACTTATTTGCTGTAATCATCGGTCTGGTGTGCTGGTGACATTCTTCGATTATCTACATGTTGGTGGCACCATCCGCAGTCACTTTAAGCACCCGCTTGTATATTCATATGGGAATCCCAGTAAGGAGTGCAGCAAGAATGTCTTTTCCTGTTCTAGGGCAACTTTTAAGTCAGCTCCTTGAAAGTCTCTTTGATCTACAACTTTGACTCACTGCCACTTTTCCTGAGCTGTGCTGAGTCATGGCTCAAAACTTGGTCTAGGCTTGGCTTTATCATCCAGTTGTGGCTCATTTGATAACCCCGCTGCTTTGGATATTTCTTTCACCACATTTAGCTCTATTCATAAGACCTGAGGACAAATGATTACTGGTAGATATATCAAACTTTCAGGGAAATAGGATTACTAAAAGCAAAGACTACAATTAGTGTGGTTAAAAGTTGTAAATTGTTAAAGTAGAACTGAAACTATGACATAAGTGTCATCAAAGGTCCCACATGCCCTTCCCAACATTTAGAGTTGTAGCAACCCTGTCAAAGTTGGAGCGCCACCAGTCTACATTTAGTGGGCAGCTATGATATTGCCAGCCTGAGCTCTAAATGATATTGTTTTCTGTATTCTTCTGGTTTCTCCTAAGCCCAGAACATTGTTAGCCTCTTCCTCTTGCTGGGGAGTGTTCTTCAGGAGGTAGAGCAAGAAGAATCAATGTTATAGGTTATGAATATTTATTTCACCCTGGCCAATCACTAGGAAGTTTATTGCCAGTCTTGAGGGCTTGGAAAGGAGATAAATATTTGGGGAGTCTTTCCAGAGGGGTCTTAGCCTCCCAAGCCACTCTGGGTGGGGGGTCTCGGCTTCAGATTTAAGTCACACGGAATGGGAAATAGGCTTATGCCAGTGTCTGGAAGATAGGAAGGTGGCCAGAGAAGAGGGAGCACCATTAGAAAATCAATTTAGTTACCTTAAAGTGCCAACACTGAAAATAAGTTTGGTATTGTGTTTTATCTTGGGCACTGGGTTTCAAAAAATGTTCAGCACCACTGCCTCAGGCAAAATAGGAAAACACATATTCAAACATTTATACACATAGATACAAACACATATAATTTCACACATATAATCATACACTCATAACACACACACATCACACACTCATAAAAGACACACACCACACACTCATAAAAACACACCACAAACTCATAAAACACATTACACATATCACAAACTCATATCAAACACATACATATCACACACGATCATAAAACACACCCACACATATCACACACATTCATTAAAACACACATATCATACACACACACACTCAGTAAAACACACACACACACACATAAAGCACAATGAAACACACACTTATTAAAACGCAGACATCACACACTCATTGAGTGCATGATGTGTTTTTTTTTTATGAGTGTGTGATATGTGTGTTTTAATAAGTGTGTGTGTTTCATTGTGTATGTGATGTGTGTGTGTTTAATTGAGTGTGTGATATCTGTGTGTGTTTATAATAGGTGTGTGATATGTGTGTGTGTCTTATTGAGTGCATGATGTGTTTTTTTTAATAAGACACACACACATATCACACACCTATTATAAACACACACAGATATCACACACTCAATTAAACACACACACATCACATACACAATGAAACACACACACTTATTAAAACACACATATCACACACTGATTAAAAAAACACACATCATACACTCAGTAAACACACACACATATCACACACCTATTAAAAACACACACAGATTAACAAAAACACACACCTATCACAAACCCAATAAAAATACAGACACACTCAAAAAAACTACTTGTCACTGTGTCCACTTCTCCCCTCCCCTGTGTCCACTGACCCCCCTCCAGCTCTTCCCCTGCTACTCTGCCCACCTCTCTCCAGTCCCCCCACCACCTCTGTGTCCACTGACCCCCTTGGGTCTTCCCCGCTCAATTTACTTATCATGGTAGTATGTAATACAGAGCTCACCTGACCTCCATCTCTGCGATCCTCCCGCCGCTAGCCTTCCGCGGCTCTGTACTTAGACAGAAGGAAGCTGCAATGCCCCAGCGAGCACTGAGATGGCCGGTTTATTTGCCTGACTACAGTGCAGCCTCTGCTCTTGGGCCAGAGGCGGCAGAGCGGTGGAGGGAGTGGCAGTTTTCTAGGGGGGGAGAGCCATGTGAATATGTGATTTGTCCAATTTAACGTAAACAATTCTAGTGTTTTGAAAAATCCTGTGTGTTCAAGCAGAACTCTAAGAACAGACATCTTTACCATTCTTAAGTGTAAAAAAAGTTAGCTCTGGACTGGTAAGTAAACTGTGCAGTTCTACTATGCAATTCATAAGTTTGTTTAGGCCGCATACTACAGCTAGTGCTGTACTTCTGGCACTGCGGCTCTCATACAATGAAGAAATTGTGTCATTTATCTGTCCCTTCTCTCCCCTTGTCCATTCACAGAATGTCTTGTATTCTGTAAAGACGTTCTGTAAAATGAAAAAGGGGAGAAAGGGGCAGATAAATTACACAATAATTTCCCTGTATGAGAGCCACAGCTCCAGAAGAAGCACATTGCAAGCTATAGTATCCGGCATTTACAGATTTATGAATTGCACCGTAAAAAACTATTTGCACAGTTAACAACAGAGTTAACGTTTTTGGACTTAAAAATTTGTAAAGATGTCTGTGTCTGGAGTTCTGTTTGTTTTCAGCATTTTAGGCCTGAATATTACTTAAAGCTAGGGCTGCAACAACTAATCGACATAATCGATTATAATCGATTATTGAAAAAGTTGTCAACTTTTTCAATAATCGATTAATCGGCTTCCTATCAGTTGGCCCTGTTCACGGCTCCACACATGCTGCACGCCACACCTCCTCCCCACCTCACGCTCGCAGACCCGCCCGCATCCACGCTGCACCTCCTTCCCCCCTCACACTTACCGCCCGCCCACATCCACGATCGGCACAGGCGCACCCCACAACATTATATATATTCTGAAGCAGAGTTCGTGTGATGTGCAATTTTTTTATGTGACACGTTATTTACGATACTGAAATCTATATTTTTAGTAACAACTACACTAATTTTACCACACAATGACAAAATATAATACCCAATTTGTGATAAAATGTAAAAGATGAGGTTGCTTTGAGTAAATAGTGCCCATGAAAAACTACAGTACCCAAAATTGTCCATTGGCAACGGTATAAAAGCCTTTATTGTTAATCAATCTAGGGTTAACGGAGAATAACGGCCCTATAATTATTGCTCTCATTTCAACATTCCTGGTGTTATCTATTATGTGTGGCATCAGTGTTTTTGTACGCATGTGAACCCGATGCGCACATTTTTATTCATATATGCATGTACGTGGGGGAAAGAGGCTTTAAAAAAATAGTGTTTTTAAATTTATATTAAACTTTTAAAGGTTTTTTTTTTCCCTTTTTTTACGTAACGGTATTGCTATCACAATGAGGGGATAGTAATAATTCAGGTGACAGGTTTCCTTTTTGGAGACATTAAACCCCTAATGTCACCTCTGCCTGTTCAAGGTAAACAAGCATAGACTATGCTCAATAAGGTTCCTACACTGCGCATATCAGCTGGGGTATGACAGCTCAGAATCTGGAAGTGCTCAGAGCTGAGCACCTCTGGGTTCTTATTAGCCAGGGAAAATCAGCGAATGGATGTTCACTGATCTCCCACCACTCTCCATCCTGGCACAGGACCTAGGCAGCACATTACAAACATTGTGGAAATGAACAGGCGGCATTCACTTCTACCGCAAAGCCGGCAGCTGGGAGTAAAAATGTAAGCCTACATTGTAGCAAAATCAGTGGCACTAAAAGAGTTAAACCCTGGCAAAGAAGCTATGCAGAAATTGGACCCTTGCACAGTGTTTGTCTACATATCCTAAAGGTGCATTGTGTTTTATAGCTTTACAGCCTGTTTAGCTAACACAGTCAGTTATGGAAATATAACACAATGTTTAGACATAATGGGCACCAAAGCAAAAGGTGAAAGGGTGCAAAAGTGCCTTTGGTTGTTCATAATTCAAACAAACAAAACATTCCAACACATTTTGGGGGTAACAACACTCCCCCTTCATCAGTGCTAAGGCTAGGTTCACACCAGATGCAGGGCGCTCCGGCCCGATTCTGGCCAGAACACACTGCATCGCATTGCGGCCGGCTCACTTTTTTGCGGGGCAGGAGGGGGCGTGGTGAGCCATTGAAGTGAATGGCACCTTAGCCACGCCCTCCTTCCCGCAATGCGATCGTCCGCACAGGATCACAAGGCACATTGTGTCTGCGGTCTGGTGCGGTGCGATCAAAATGCTGCAAGCACTATTTTGACTCTATGCTAACCTGTGGTTTCTCCAAAGTTACTAAACATGCTTGCAGGGTTGGATAGCAGACAGCATCTGGTGCTTGCATACATAGGTAACTTTCTTTTTGAGGACCCCAGGAGCCAAAAATCCCTGGGTGTCCTAAAATCAAAATTGCAAAAAGACATTGCTTGGTCACTATGTTGCCTGCCCCTTTTTGCAGCCTGTACCCCCTATTAGCCACTTAGACACCTGTTACATTTGCTGGATAATAGAAAGGGGCAAGTGGTTCGAATGGCTGGGCTGCACAACAATCATGCAGCCTAGTCAACCCACCTAGAATGGCCGCAGGCAGGCAGATCTGGAAACTGTGTTGCAAAGATCTCATTTGCAGGGTGAATAATCTTTGCAGAATAACCCAAATTGAAAATATCAGCTTTGAGTGTATTGCCCTGCAGGCAAAAACTGATGTATTGAATACAAAATATATAATTTTGCTACTCATTTGATGCAAGTACGAGAGCGTGCAGTATAGGATTTGCAGGAACAGATTTTAAGAAAACAGATAGATGTTATTCACGTGGTAGCACATGAACCACATCTACAGCTTGTCCTCTGTGCAGACCATTGTTTACTGGAACAAATGTTTTGAAGAGCAACAGCTGGAACACTGAATGAGGCACACGATCTGCCAGGCTGCCTGTAACAATAAGCTGTGATGAAGTGAGCACATCATCCTCTCTGAAGTAGGACTGCACATTCTGTGCACAATACAATGTATATTTTTTGAGGCAGAAGGAATGTGATGTCATTTAAATAGGAAGCCACACAGAGGATTTCACATTCCCTTTTCAATTTGAAAACCACGTTGGTTCTGCAATTACATTTGACGTATTTTCCTTGACTAGCCTCCTCCACAAGCCATTTATGAGAAACTAACCTCCTACTGCCCTCCTCCAGCACTGTCTGAGAATGCTCTCAGCCACTATCATGTTATTAGAATATACTGTGCTCAATCCATTTCATTGCATGTGCAAAAGTAAGCATGCATGTTCATACCGTGAGAAGCAAAACCTAAAACGTTTTCTTTATGTTGCACAATAAAGATCTGCTGTGAAAATGCAACATGTTTGATCAACTTCTCCTTAAAGAAGAAGTATCGCCACAACTTAAAGCAGAACTACAACTTCCTATCCCGTAGAACCAAAGAAGTTGCTGTCTTAGCTTCTGTTTGGATTGCAGCTGCCATGGTGCTGCACATGTGATTAGCTTTGACTAGACATGTGCGATTTGTTTTGTTCCAAATCAAAATTTGGACGAATTTTCAGAAAATCTGTAAAGCATCAAAAACTCAAACAAGCCAAAGCAGGAAATGCACCCAGGCCAAGATGGTTTTACCTCACCTTACCCTCCAACAAGATTTTTCTCCCTCCACTGTCCACACATTTTCTGTATGCCTACAATTCCATTCTGAAAAACACCCCACTACCAAGGAAGTTAGGGAAGACTGGCACTATATGGAAGCCACCTTACAACATATTGATCTGGGTTACCACATGCGTAAATTTTTGGTCTTCACATGGAATGTTGAAGAAAATGCAACTGAGACTGTGCTATTGGTATTGTAAACCATAGGCTGTGATTTTTTTGATTAATTGAAAGTTAATGATTTTTCAATGCTGCATGCAAGACTGGATGGAGGCAATTTTATCCATGTAGCAATGGTTAAAATCTGCACATAATTATTGTGATGGTGACATAGATGCTTTTAGCCAGGGTAGATTGCAAATGTTTTAAACTGATCAAAAGCATTAGGTTGCCTTGTTGCTCAGAATTGCAATAATGTAATAAAAAGGTGGTCTTTATCTTTGTAATTCATAGGGTTAAGGGTCAGTAAAATATGGGTTTCTTGAAACTGACATGAGTGCCAATATCTTTAAGGTTTGAATGTTTTTTTTTAATGAACACATAGGGGTCTATTCACGAAGCTGCCATAGGCAGTCGAGTGAATGACCGACCTGAACCGAAGTGAACCGAACGCTGTTCGGCTATTCACTTTAGGCTGGTTCGGCCAACCCGAAGTGCTGTTCGGCTATTCACTTCAGGCTGGTTCGGCCAACCCGAAGTGCAGAAGGAGTTCGACTCAGCCGATCCAACATCTGGATCGGCAAAGCCGAACCTCCGGTAGGCTACTCGCTGCTGTTGGGTCTATTCTTATAGATGCCGAACAGCAGTGAGTGAAAAGCGGAATGCCGCTTTGCGGCATTCGGCTCGGCTGTTCTGCACTCTCCCTCTGTGGTACCGAGCAGAACAGAAAAATAGTTACAAAAGTAGAAAAATAAAAATAGAAAACGATTGTGCGGAGCTAGCAATGACAGCTAGCTCCGCACAACAGTTTTCTATTAGCCGGCGGTTCTGCTGCCGTCAAAAAAAAGAAAAAGAAAAAACTATTGGCTATTTCAATTTGCAATAGCCAATAGCAAACTAGCTATGGTACCCGCCCTCTGCTGCTGTCAATCACTAGTGGGGACCTGATGGAGAACTGCAGCAGAGGGCGGGTGCAATAGCTAGTTTGCTATTGCAAATTGAAATAGCCAATAGGAATCTAGCAATGCATTCCTAAGGTGACATTTTTTTTTCTAATTCTGACATGGCTCCGTGTCAGAATAAAAAAAAGAAAAAGCAGTGTTTCTCTCTTTGGCATCCGGGAGCGGGAGACTCCTGGAGCGCCCAGGAGAGTTGAGCTGTCTGGAGATCAGTGTCCCTGGTTAGCTAGTAACCAGGGACGCTGATCTCTCTGCAAGTGGCCGAAGCCAGCCGTAAGATCACCGGATCACCGGTTAGCTAGTAACCAGGGACGCTGATCTCTCTGCAAGTGGCCGGAGCCAGCCGTAAGATCACCGGATCACCGGATCGCCAGAGCCATGTCAGAATAAAAAAGAAAAAGAAGTGTTTCTCTCCTTGGCGTCCGGGAGCGGGAGACTCCCGGAGCGCCCGGGAGAGTTGGGCTGACTGGAGATCAGTGTCCCTGGTTAGCTAGTAACCAGGGACGCTCATCTCTCTGCAAGTGGCCGGAGCCAGCCGTAAGATCACAGCTGGACCAGCTTCGGCTTTCAGCGCAGCTCAGCCGAGCCGAGGCATATGCCTTCGGCTTGACTGAGCTGCTCGGCCAAGTTCAGGAGCTGTACGGGCTATACTGAATAGCCCGTACAGCAGCCCTTCGGTTCTACTGAACCGAAGGGGTCCTGGGGCCGAAGCTACGGCTAGATCCTTCGGCTGCTTCGTGAATAGACCCCATATTTTTTTGATTCTCAATCATTAAGGCTTCAGGATCTTAGCAGGTGTAAGTCTGCCCTTTAAGGCTACGGTAGCAATTCTCTAAGGGTGCAGTAATTTAATGAATCTTCCAAGCAAAAAGCATTCAATAGATTCTATAATTCAAATAAAAAGAAGTTCATGGGTTAAGAAACAGAGGAAGTAGGAACTGGACACACTGACTGGCAAAATGAAGTTAGAAAAACAAAACTAAAACATCTACACCAATACTGATGTGCTTACTGAATCCAGACATCAATTAAGATCCTTGCCTCTCTGAAACATCTGACAATGGTATAATACCATAGCAGGAATAGAAAGGGAAATTGCTTGCAAACAACATCAAACAATAACAAACTCTACATTTCCTTACCAACTGTACCCAAAAACTGGCCCAAAACTTCTTAGCCCCCAAAATATCACAGATGCATTTAGTAATTACTATGATAAACTATACAATTGGTAAATAGATGGCCACACAACAAAAGTCACCCCGACACAATTTCTGGTTTTCTACAATCACTTATTTTCTACATCTCCCCAGTCCTAAGCTGCCCAGTCTTGTTCCAGATCAATATTGTTTTGCCATTTACACCTACTGAAATAAATAGATTGATAAGCACAATCCCCAGAAACAAAGCACCAGGTGTGGATGGATTAACATGGGGATACTGCAAACAATTTAAAGAAATCTTATCTCCCTATCTTACCCACATGTTCAACACTGCCACATGCCGTCATTCCCTGCAGAAGTACCTAAAACTATCATTTTAACCCTGTCCAAAACAGGTAAAGAGCCGGTTTACCCCTAAATTTTCTGATCAATGTCATTAATGAACACTGACTTAAAATTTTAAAAGCAATCACTAACTGACTCCTTTTTAGTCCTCCCCAAACTAACTAAACCTGATCAGGTGAGTTGGATGAATGCCCTTCTCTGGCTTTCTCTTTAGATGCACAGAAGGCTTTAGAATGAAAACACTGGGGCTATATGACACGTGTCCTCCAGATGTTTCACCTAACAGAAAACATTCTATATCCATACTGGCCCTGTACGCACAACCTTCAGCCCAAATGTATTTTCCCCTATAACTAATGGCACAAAACAGGGATGTTCCCTATCTCCAATGATTTTCTGTTTCGTTATGAACCACTGGCTAAATGCATTGGACCCAACTCACAAAATTCGAATATTTGCAGGTGACATTATCCTTATAATCACAGAACCAGCTTTTTCCCTGAAAGAACTATAAACAACACTAGAACCATTTAACTTACTTTTTTATTACAAAATGAATGAATCAAAGTCACAAATTTTAAAAATTAGTGTCTCCCCAGACCTACAATCTGACCAGCAAGAAACATTCCTGCATACCTGGTGCCCAAAACACATTAAATAAATGGGAACTTAACTCACATCAACTTTCTCCTTACTTTACATATCTATGAATTATTCATATTAGGAACCAAGTCTGATCTCCCCAGCCTATGCAAGTTGAACTTTTCTTGACAGTCTTATTTAAAATTCTTCCATAATTTACCAATATCCCACCCCCCCAAGAACTTCCTTTAAGTTTGAATTTGCTTTTGCATGACTACCTTTGCTGCCATAAGCAACTGAGGTGTGATTGATCAACATTAAAGAGATATAAATTGTTAGGCAGAATGTGTCTACCTGACTTTTTGTAATAAGAAAAAGCCTTTTACAAGGTGCCCAGCCCATCTAAATTTAAATCTTTATGACCTAATTCAATCTTCATTACCCCATTTAAATCTTCATTACCTACCACCGTTCTCAATGAGATCTCTTTACCTACAAAAATATTCAAACATATATTTGAGCTCTGTAATTGTAGTTCACTCCCCC
>NW_017306514.1:16289-43891 GCF_000935625.1 Nanorana parkeri
CCCCCCCCACACACACACACACTTAGCACCAGTGCTTTATTTCCTCACACTTTGCATTCTTACTTCTGCTGACCACCGATATCAGGGCATTCTTATTCTCACTGACCACGAGCGCAAGGTATTTCTTCCTCTCATTTGAGCATTTCTTCCTCACACTGATGCTTAGGCATTTTCTTAACCACTGCATTCTGTAGACTGTGTTGTGCTTTGCACAGTCCTGACCTCTTCACTCTGTATGCTGTGCAGGTCATTACAAACACCTGACCCCTAGACTCTGTAGGCTATGTTGTGTGTTGCATAGTCCTTACCGAAGTGTATATTATCTTAACAGTTGTGTAGTTTGGTAGACTCAGACAAAGAGTTAGCTGTCTAAATTCTCTTTTGTTTCTTTTAAAATAAACTTTAGGTTTTATGTGTTTGTAAAATACTTACTCACAGCACAGTAATTAACAGGTATTTTGTGGGTACAGGAATTGCATACAGTATATACCATGAGTCAACTTAGACTCTATTTCACCATGCCCCTTTAAGCCACACCTCAAATGCAGTGCAATGTAGCCACACCCACTTTATTTTCCCTTTTCCAAGTGTCTTTCTTTCCCAAGATCTGATGATGGGAGGTATGGTTCCTTTACCCCCTTCTTTCCACTCAATTATAAAACAAACTATGGGATCACAAGAGGATTGTAACATAAGCATCAGAACTATGAGAGCTCTATAGGCTGAAACTGGAAAGCAACTACATATATTCTATATCATGTGAAATAAAAACACAAGATATACATTTACGGGAAAAATACATGTATACTACTGTCAGAGACCTGCTGCTTCCGCGCATGTGCCAAGAACCGGGTTCACGTACTACGCTTGCGTGCGCCACGGATTGGGCGTGGAAAAACGCGCCAAATGGCGCACAGGAAGTGGAGCTCTCCAGATATTTTCCTCCCTATTTAAATTCAGACACCACACCAACTAATTGCTGGATTGTCTCTTCAACCGCCCTGACGTCTCCTGTTCCTTGTTACCAGTACCTTTGATTATTGACTCGGATTGACTTTGACCTTGTTTGCCTGTAGCCTGCCCTTGACCTCGGATAGTTTGACCATTCTTGTTTGCCTATGCCCTTGACTTCGGATTGCTTCCCTGGACTGCCTACGCCTTCTTCTTTTGTACCTGCTCTGCCTGCTCGGTGTGACCTTGGCCTGTCGACCTCGGATATCGGGATTTCCACAACCCTGCTGCAGAACCAGATATTGGTTTGCACGGTGATACCACCTCTGACACTCCTGCCACTCATTGTCTATAAGGACTCTGTCCCCAATACCAGAGTCCCTAGGACACGAGGTGCAAGGGAAGCCTCCTCCCACATCCAGTCTCCACACAGGTACGTGATAACTGCTTTATACTCCTTTCCTGTAATACTTTGAGCATTCTGGACACCAATACTGATTTGCAGAAATGCGCTCACAGAATCTCATGCTTCAGGTCCAAGCTTAAATAACATGAGCTGATATAATTGCATATGAGTCAGGATCTTGCTGTTCTTGTAGCAGTGATTCCCAGCAGAACCAATAGCATTTACAGTCACATACAAACAAGGTACTTGAAGAGAAGGAAATGGGGAGTGCAAAATCATTTCATGTTTTATTCAGATGTTGGTAAATTATTTTCAGTGTTTTAAATAGGCAGGATTGCTTAGCAATATATTTTCAGTAAGCTTGCACTGTGCTCTATTTTTACCGAACCTCACATGATTTTCTAGCGTAGAGAACACAACATTCTGTAATTCCTGAAAGTGAGATCAGTTGTGCAGTCATTCAGTGCTCTTTTCTTGCTAGACATCACTTACTGTGCAGATTCATCAAGTAATATGCACTTAAAACCTGCTGTCGTCAGTGTACATCTAGATTTATGATGTTCTTTTTCTTAGTAACACAGTGAATGCAGACTCCAATCCAGCAAGTTTGTCCTGGTTCTACAATTAAGCAACACTAGGGGGGCAAAATGTGCCAGAGCAAGATGGATTTGCCTTGGTGCCGTCCTCCAGTTAGACATGTGTAGCGCTCCCTCTTCCCCAGTCAACGCTATCCCAATATAGGACAACACTGCTGGTGGCTCTGAAGGGGTGATCTGCAATAAACTAAACGGGTCTCCCTGCCTTTCCTCTATAAGAAACTTCTACTATGGATCCACAGCACACCTTGAGTTGGTTTAGGAAGTTTTACTGGACATAGAATATCAGATATCAGCACCAATAGGCAAGCAATGCAGTACTTCGTAAAAAAAAAAGATTCTCCAAACAATAGATTTCTATCAGCTGTGCAGATGACTGTGCACCAGTAATGAATGTACTGGCAGCAGGCTCCTTACACAGAACAAGTGGTGATACTGAACCTTATCTCAGTCCCCATGTGCCCGGGTACCTAACCAACTGGCCAGTGGTCTTATCTTCGGCTAGCCAATGATGGGGCCCAAAGTAAGTAATGTGGAAGTCAATGTTAAGTGCAATAGATAAGCGCAGGCCCAAGGCCTCTCACCCAACCAGGAAGGAGCCACGCATCCAGGGGCTTCCACGCTGCAAGAAGGTGTCCGCCAGGAAAAGATCAACCCATGATGTAGAAACAGGTCAGCAGGCCCTGCTGATAGAAGAAATCCTGCTCATCCGATATGGCGTCTGCTCGTTTCGGCCCGTCTCCCGTTCACAGTGGCAACACAGCAGTCTCGGACCGCTCGATCACCTGGTCCGGTATCACAATCTCCCCCCTCTCTCTCTCTTTTTCTCTCTGCCATGGGCAGGGTAAGTAGGGACACTGGATACAGGTACAGCAACACTCTGGCTCGCAGAAGCCACCTATACGTCCTGCTCTCTCGACCTCCACCCAGGTAATGCCGCCAGACAGCCCTCCGCAACCAGGGTGCCTTTCCCCCTGCCCCCACAGTATTCTGGGATATATAGTCCTGTGCAGGCAGTCCTGATCATCTCCTCCTGGGTGAAGAACTCATGTCCCATCAGTCTCTGGTTCACTCAGGCCCCGGTCAGTTGCAACATTAAGGTTTCCTTAAAGGTGCACGTTCCACGATAGTGTTACACATGTAAGCTGCGGAAAAATTCTGTTTGGTTCAAATATTTCGTTATTTTGGAATACGGGATTCAGATCCAAAATTCAATTCGGTGCAGGTTTTGGATTCGGACGAAATCCGAATTTTGTTATTTTCGGAACAGTTTACGAATATTCGTTGCGAATATCACGGAAATCCATATACAGATATTAACCACTTGCTGACCGGGGTGTTTACACCCCCTTCCTGTCCAGGCCATTTTTCAGTGTTCAGCGCTGCGGTACTTTGACTGACATTTATTCCATCATGCAACGCTGTACTGAAATTAATTTTGTACCATTTTTTGGGGACAGATAGAGCTTTCTTTTGGTGGTATTTAATAACCACTGGGGTTTTTGGAAATTTGGCAAAAAAACCTGCTTTCCCTACGTTATGTTATAAAACAGTTATTATTACCCACATTTTTGGCAAAATATAAAAATCAGGGTCACGTCGGGTAAGTAGACACCAAACATGTTAAGCTTTAAAATTGCGGTCGTCCGCGAACTCGCAAAAACTACCATACCCTAAATTGGCCATAGGCGACGCTTCAAAAGCTTATATCGCTCATCAGTTTAGTGTTATCAGTGATTGATGGCCCTAAAATGATTGCTCTCACTGCGACGTTCGCGGCGATACGTAGCATGTGCGGCGTAATGGATGCAATCGTCGTTTACGCACTTAGGCGCACTCGATGCATGTTTGCATGTTTTAATTACCTTTATATGTGACTTTTAATTTTTTTGTAACCAATTCTTTTAAACATTTTTTTTCACTTAACTTTATTGTTATCACATAGGGGACTAACAAGCTCCCTTTGTGATAGCCAATTTTCAGTGACAGGTCCTCTTTATGGAGACATCAGGGGTCTTTAAGACCCCTAATGTCACCTAGGGACCCCCAGCGAAGCTGATGAAGCAGAGACCTGCTTCACCAGCTTCTCTCTGGTTTCTGTACCGGAGAGTGACACTGAATGCAGGCAGTGATGTAATACACATCACTGCCTGCATTCAGAAGAGGAGATCAAACGGAGCTCGTGTACTGAGCTCCGTTTGATCTCCGGCCGCAGAGCTGCTGTGTTGGTCCCGGGCTCGCACCGGGCACAGCGGAGCCTGGGTTCGCCAGCAGCGGCTGCGGCGGAGGAGTCGCACACTCACACGCTTATTACAAGGCATCTCTACACTTGTATGTAAACGCTTGTATGTAAACAGCCATTGCTGGCTGTTTACAGTGCAGGCTGAATTCCCGCTCGTGCCCGCCGCTTAGTGGCGGGCACGAGCGGGACGGGATGGGATGTTTAAAAACGCCCACCTGCTCTCAAGAAGCCGCTGTCCGGCCGTTTAATTACAACGGCCGGACAGCAGGATGTTAATACTAAAGCTAAATCTTCTAGACCCGAATGGCATTCAGGACCCACATTTCCCAATTGCATTCGGGACCTCCCAAATGCCATTCGGGTCTGGGAGCCTCAGCTTTAGTAATATATGTATATGGCTCCCAGACCCGAATTGCATTCATGAGCTCCCGAATGCAATTCGGAAATTTGGATCCAGAATGCCATTTGGGTCTAGGAGCCTCAGCTTTAGTATTATATGTTGTGGTATTGTGTGGCAATCCCACAATGTATATATTGAATATGGCTCCCATGTTGTCATAACGAACGTTCGTGTTCAGATCCATTCGGATGCATTAAACCGAAAAATACATCTGATTGGCCAGAAAAGTCACATGTCCGATTCAGTTTAGTTTTTGAATGAAATTGGAACACATTAGGATGCATTGGGATTCGGATGTGACGGAATGTCCAAATGTCAGAAAAGTTGTCAGAATTTTGATTCGGAACAAAATCGCACATGTCTACCTCCAGTGTGTAGTATATAGAGCTGAATTATCCACAAGGCAACCTAAGCAGAAGCCTAGGATCTAAATGATGCCCAGGAGGCCCAGATACCATATTCATGGTTTTGCAATAAATCAGGAGAATAGCAGGGTTGGTCAAAGTGTGTACCTGCCTGTCACTTCACAAAGGACGTGGCACTTGAAGCCACCCTGCCTTAAGAAGGACTGTCTCTTTAAATTTAGTGTTACTTAGCTGTAACCACCCAAAGCAAGACTGATAGTTTGGCTTTTGTAGGGTTGTCCGTTGGCTCAGTGTTACTGTTTGCTTCTGCTTGCTGCTAGGGTGTGTTCTGTAAAGAAATTACAATAATGCTGTGTTAGGAATATTTATGTTTCCCTAGCCAACCACTAGCAGGTTTGGTAGGGAGAGATTAAAAATGAAAGGGTTTCTGCTGGAAGCTTTCTTTCCCTGGGCCTCCTGCCTGGATAAGGGTTCACGATTGATGTCTGGCTAGGAAAAGCAACCATGTTTCTTGCTCACCAAGCCACCAAGAAGGAATTACATATGGAGCTGCCTGGAAAGCTAAAATATACTAGGACCTAGTCTGAAGTGTGATGTTTGCCTGAGGGATTTACTGCTACTTTAACTGCTCTACAGCCAGTAGCTTAAGTTCTCAGAATGCTGGGTCAGCTTAACGTTCCTCTACCCGAGAGGGCTGAGAGTGAGTGTTTCTTTTTAATTTAATCACTGAAGTCTGCTGTGATCACAGGAATGTCCTATGCCCTAAACCTTTCTCATGAAGTTGCTGAATAAATTCCCTGCAAGCAAAAGATCAACAGTGTGCAAGTCAGTTAGTAGGTCGTCAATGGTGGGTGGGTAAGTGCTTTGGGACAGCTTTGGAACTGTGAACCTTAAACAGGCTAAGAGGGCCTGATACAAACAGAAGCTCCTTGGGGGGTGGAGGGTGAGCGCTACACACTTATAAGCAGGGATGTTCAGATACCAGTGCCGATACTTGCAGAACTACCAGGGTCGCCATGGTCGCAGCTCTGACAGTGCCACTACTGTCCCAAAATCATTAGTCTGTATTGCTTTAGAAAAACTGTCACATGACAAAAAAAGATGTGTGAGTACTTGGACAAGTATCAGTACTTGTACTTGAAAAAATGGTATCGATGCATCCCTTATATATATTTATTTTAAAAAAATCATACATTAAAACTGGGGTGTACAAATCCCAGGAGCCCCGTATGCTCTTTAAAAATGACAGCTGCTTCCTAACTTTTGCATTTTTCTTTAGTCTAGTCTTGGAGCTGTAACAGTATCCGTACATGTACTTGTACCGAGTACGGAACTTGTTATCTGAACATCCCTGCTTATAAGCAATTGGTATCTGATAGGATGGGCTATCTCAGGACAGACAATACAGATGGGGCAGACTCTCTGTGACCACTGCAATGCTTATCATTGTCAATTGAAAGAATGGGAGGGCCAAAGTGGCTACCTTTCATAAGGCCTCATTTTGCCTTAATTAATCTCTGATAATAGGAGTTAGGGCCAGTGAATACTCACAAACATTGTTTTACTGGTGCTCACATTTTAGAGCAGCATCTGTGTGGGCCTCAGCCACCACCCACATACATAGTAGTAGTGGTATGTCTCAACTGTTTGAACAAATTTATTTATGTCCCCTGGGTCAGGCTGATGCTGTGGCAAGAGAGGCTCTGGCCTCAGGGGTTGTTCAGATTTATTGATGAGTTATACTATATGATTTAAGCTACCCTGGCGCAAGGACAAGTTTTGATTATTAATATCATTAAGAAACCCAGGCTGTGCTTTACAATGCTCAATTTAACAATATTATGCTAGTTTAACCAGATCACTACCTCCATTGCATTCAGTTTTCCATGGAACAGAAAGTTGCATCCCTACAACTGCCAATGTACGCGTGGACATTCAAGCACAATATGTCACAACTCAAGAAAGTGGGAGAGGTGCACCTTGAAATCTTTGCCAGAAAAGTTTGTACAAACGAAAGCACTCTTACACTAATGACTGAGGGGGCAACTTTTAGGGGCCCACTCGCACGGGACTACTGTGACCCCTACAGTTCTGTTCTGTTTTTGCTGTTTCTGCTGTTCTTATTTTTCAGTGTCGCTGGCCCTTTACATCACCTCAAGTGAATGCCTGGGGGTTTGGGTGGGAAAATCACCTTCCAGAACCTTCTCCAGCCTGTGTCTAACCCAATACAAAGGTGAACTCTGCCTGGGATCAGTGCCAGATGGTTAGATCACACCTCTGTCACCTCTTTTGAGGGGACTTATTCAGTTACATGATTGATTTGGTTGCTTCAGTTGTTATAACTGAGCAATTGATGGCGTTGAGTTGATGTTTTTGGCTGATTAATTAAGGTGTAATAAAGTTTAATCATAACTTCATACCATTTCTTGCCAATTTGTAGTTGTTTGTGTTTTTATTTCATGTGGTTACATTTTGGGGGGTTGTCTGCAGTCCCATGCCCTTTATTCCCATGACTACCCACCCCCTGTATATTACCAAATTGTTAATAATCATTACTGGATTGATTGCATCCTTTATATTCAGAGTTGCCCTGAAAAATAACAAATAGAATTTGAAAGTTTGAATCTGATGGCTGAAAACGTAAGTACATAAAATAGTGAAAGAGGCCTTTTAGATATCCTACATCTAACAAAGAACACAATTGCCAGATCCCAAAGTCCAGAACACAGAGGGTGAGTAAATCACAAATATGCTACCTCTGTAGCACACATACTGTATGTTTCATGTCAACTGTGAACATGATTTATAGTATTCTT
This sequence comes from Nanorana parkeri, assembly GCF_000935625.1. Classification (NCBI taxonomy): domain Eukaryota; kingdom Metazoa; phylum Chordata; class Amphibia; order Anura; family Dicroglossidae; genus Nanorana; species Nanorana parkeri. Next base: position 24,066 of record NW_017306514.1, read on the forward strand.
ACATCTCTTTTTCTAAGGTCTAAGGAACTTTGAGATCTGGGGAAACCATGAAATAACAACACACTTTGTGGCCCATGGCAACCAATCTGCTTCTCTCTTCAGTTAAGATGTGAAAATGCTCCCATTTTGATAAATTCCCCTCAATGTATTTAAAGTAGAACTCCAGCTTTAAATATATATATATACAGGGCTCGAAAATCCACTCGTCTGCTCGTCTGTGACGAGCAGACAGTGGAGCCCGAAAGTTTTTAAGTAAGTAAGTTTTTAAAGCTGGAGTTCTCCTTTAAAGAATCTTATCCCTGAGGTCTTTATATTAGCAAATTCGTGTACAGAATATGAGCACAGATGATGGACCTTATAGCACACGGTAAGTGGACAGATCACAATTCGAATCCACAGTGGTTATCGGTGAAGTATATCATGTACATTGTAAATGTGAGAGCCTTTTTTTTGTTTGTTTGTTTTCAATAAGTGATTATTGTTTTCTTCTTGTTTTTGTTTTTTGCAGCATTAATATCAGGTAACAGAGAGTGCAATCAGCAGGGTTACAGGTGCTGAACTAAGACAGGAGGCAAACATCCAACATTTATATAACAAATGTCTGTATCATGACTCAACATGTCGCATGCCCTGAAAAGGGGATATTTCTCGTCCTGTAGTACAAAGAATGGACTGAGGCCCTTGCATAGGCGTGACATAACTACACATAAGAACAACAAAAATAAAAGAGACACATCATGAGCCCTGTAATCTCAAGCAAAGGCCGGTCCCGGCAGAAGCTAGTGGTATACCTTAGCTTATATCAGAGTGCACGTGTAGCATGGGGACGTAATTAATCTGTATGTGGATGTTGGAGTTACCATGTGGCAGCAATAGGTGTGTCACGTACCTTAGGGGAGTCTGAGTTGACGAGGGCGGCCTCTCTCACAGCTCCGGTCCACCTGGATTGGTTACAGGGGCGCCGGGGCACAGGGGGGCAAGGGTGCCAGAGGCTGGTTAGCCTGTTGCGCCTGCGAGATGAGATGAACTGCGTAGATCCGGGCAGGATGCGGATGCACCGAAGAGGATCCAGAAGGCTTTAGATCCGATGAGCTGAGGAAGCTGTAAGCAGACACACAAGGCAGAAGGATCGTCAAGCAGGCCGAGGTCATCGATGAGCTGACAACGTAGTACAAGGGGTGAGGCAGAATCAAGGTCAAAAACAAGCTGGGGCCTTCAGGGAGCAAGCAACAACAGAGGGTAGTCCAAGCCAGGTCAGTAACGGGTAATCAGGATACAGAAAATACAGGAACACAGAACACAGGAAGCTGACGATCTGACAGCGTAGGAGGATAGCTGAACACAGCCTTTATAGCCTAGTTGGCGCCAATTGTTCAAATGACACGTCGGCGCGTGCCCGTGCGCACAAACACGCGCATGCACGTCCATGCAAAGACGCTGCTCCTATTATGGCTCTATGGTCCACAACAGGCGCCAGCGCAGACGGCGACACTCGAACTCTGGCTCTGGCTTTCTGACAAGGTGCTTTAAATCCATGTTATAACTCAACTTAGCCTTACAAAATGTTATATCCAATATAATTTAGGTATGTGGGGAGTGCAGGAAATTAAGTTCGGGAAGGATGTCCAGTGCAACTAAGGGATATCCTGGCATAAAGAGGAGAGAGGTGGGGAGGGACCAGTAGGGGAGGGAACAATCTGGGGACGTAGGGGGGAATAGTCATCCAGACGCCTCCGCCTAGGCCAGTCATCGCCCCTTCACAACCAATATGGGCAATACAGACAGTCAGAGAGTGTCAAGTGAAGGCACATAAGGGAAAGGAGCTCGAGCTTAGGTCTTAGGCTTAGCATTCGGGTTTGGAGGTTGTTGCAGGAAGTCGGTCCAGCATACCCTAAGGGCAATGCATTTATCTAGTTTGTCAGCTTTGGTATACAGAAGCTCTTCCATTTCACAAATGTGATTCACTTGTTTTAGCCATTCTGAATAAGTCGGAGTACAGGTTTCTCTCCAATGCTGAGGGATGATAGCTTGGGCCGCGTTAATAAGATGTTTGAGAATTGATTTAGAAGGTGAGGGCTCCCTCGAGCAATATGGTGATCCATGAAGGAAGAACTGGGCAGGATGGAACCGAAGGTGGACGCCCAGGACCTGGGATATGGCGGTGTGGACCTGCATCCAGAATGGTGTTAGGAGAGGGCAGGACCAGAAGATGTGTGGTAGAGTGCCCTGAGTCTCTTGGCAACGCCAGCAAGTGTCTGGAAGCGAGAGGTGTATCTTTTGCAAGAGGTGAGGCGTCCTATACCAGAAGGTCAGGATTTTAAAATTGGTTTCTTGCAGCGGGCTATTAATCTAGCTTTTGTGGACACAAAGGTAGACATCCTGCCAGGAGTAATCAGATATAGTCATACCCAACTCTCTTTCCCATCTGCTGCACAGTGTCAAGATACATTTTGTATCATCAAGTTTTAGCCAGGAAACTAAATGTCTACTCGGGCCAACTCCAGTACATGCTTTCTCAAAAGGGGTCAGTGTTCTCCCAAAGTACATTCTCCTACGTGGGATGTTGATGTAGTGCCTCACTTGGAGGTAGGACCACTAAGGGAGTGAGCTTGTATTGGAACAATCGGATAGATCGATTTTGTCTAGTAAAGTCTGATTCCTAAAAAAGGTCTTAGCCCAATGTTACATAGTTACATAGTATTTGAGGTTGAATAAAGACATTAGTCCATCAAATGAAAGCCTTTTAAGCCTCTCCGCAAGAACCAAAGGCTGAATAACTGACATTATCCAACAGATTTGCATATAAATTATATTGGCAACTATGGAAAATTGCTTGGACCATATATATTTAAAATACTACCTTATAGGTTTTATGGTACTCTCAAGTAGTTTATCAGAGAATGCCTTCGATAATGATCAAAGTCATAATGTTCACCAAGAAAGTAATGTGATTGGTATTTAATGTGTATTGCGCTTTCAGACAAATTCCTTGCAGTGTGTCCATAAAATTGCCTCTGCAGGTTTAAGGAGTGGTCTCAACACAAAATTATGAGGAGACCCTTCAACTGAGAAACAATGATCTGTTAACTGCCTTAATAAATGTCCATACAGACACATTGCACTTGGCACTAACAGCCTTTAAATGTCTAATGGCAAAAAATTACAGTTTGTAAAGAGAAGCAGGTGCTGGTTTTCTTGCTCTCTTGGTGATCGCCTGTGTAACCAGCATATCAGCCGGCCTCTGACAGCTCTTAAAAATAATGCTCTCTTGGTGATCGCCTGTGTAACCAGCATATCAGCCGGCCTCTGACAGCTCTGAAGCAGGAAGCACTGAGAGCACACTCCCTACTTCTTTCATCAGCAGTAGCCATGATTTTGGTACAACCAATTCAGGATGAGGACGTATATATGCGTACGGTGGTGCTGAAGTGGTTAATTACCCTGAATGGTATAAATTATTATACTGAGCTTTGGGTCACGGCAGGATGTTAGTATATGTCCTACTGTGACCCTAAAGAGAACTATGGATAAAAAGGTTACCCCATAGTTCTCTTTTACTGAACGTGTTTCTTTTTATAGTGTAAGACTGACATCTAGTGTGCATTGTGTCAATTGCAACCTTAATATACACAGTTTAGGAACGATGGGCTGTTTTCAAGCTGTACACTGACACAGATGAATTAGAATGGACAAAGTGACAGATTTCATTTAGGGCTAGTTTCATATTGGTGGGGGATGCAGGAGAATATTGTTTCAGTCCAGCCTACACTGCCATCATTATTCATCTGATGGATGCTTTACCTGGTGAAAATGGAATGTGTACTTAGCTGTTCTGCTCAGTACACCCTTTTAGAACTGACAGTTGGGAACACTTGACGAGCCTAAGAAAATGCCTGCTATGTGCATATAGGGCAGCCATCTGAAATTTTGGGGCCCCTTACACGTCTTTAGGCTCCCCCCCGCATCGCCTCCACACTGTTATTATTATACATTTATATAGCTCTGACATATACCACAGTGCTGTGCAGAAAACTCTGAGCCAGTTACATCAGTCTCAGCACAGAGGAGCTTACACTCTAATGTCCCCCCACAGTCACACACTATTATTATACATTTATATAGCTCTGACATATACCGCAGTGCTGTACAGAGAACATTGAGAGAAAACACAGAGAAGACGTTGGACTCTTTTTTTATTTCGGCGGGTCGGTGGGGGTTGTGCATCGTGATTGACGCTGGATTACATTGATGGAGCCATTTTTGTTTTTTTTTTAAATTAAAGGAATAGTCAAAAATTGAGTCTTTGGGTTTTTTTTTTCAATTAAAGGATTTTATCTAAAAGTCTGGACTTTTTACTAACTATTTGATTTAACCCTTTAGTGAATGGGTAGGGGTACAAGTACCCCTTACTAATTCACAAGGGGGGAGGGCGGCATCGGGGCCCCCTTATTTAAAGGGGTACCCCGATGCAAATAAGCCCCCTTGCCCGCAGACCCTCACAACCAGGGTCAGGGTTGTGAGGAAGGGGCCCTTGTCCCCATCGGCACGGGGACACCCTCCCAATGCCGAGGGCACGTGGCCTGGTAAGGCCAAGTTTCCTGCCCTGCCGGGCCAGTGCTCGGATCAAGGGTCTGGTAGAACTGTTAGGGGGGACCTCACGTTTTCCCCCCCTATTTTTTGGGGCTGGGGTTCCCCCTTAAAATTCCTACCAGACCTAAAGGGTCTGGTAGGATTTTGGGGGGAACCCCACAAACTTTTTTTTTTAACTTAGGGGAGGGTCCCTCCTAACATTCCTACCAGACCTAAAGGGTCTGGTATGAATTGGGGGGGAACCTCACACTTTTGTTTTGTCATCTTCTGCAGACTGTAAAAGAAAAAAAATATTTTTTTTTCTAATGTCACTTTGCTGCAAAAGAACTTTCGTCCAATAAACGAAATTTCGGCCAGACTACCGCTAACAAATTTATACTCGCCCTGGAACCCCTCATTAGGACGATCCTCATCGGATATTAGAGGTCTGAAAACCAGCTCTGGCCAAAAAATTATTGTCTAAAAACCCACAATTGCTTTTTTTTCATCACTGAATTGTCTTTACACTGGATTTTTAAAACAATAATGTGATAATAGAAAGGTCTATGTGAAAGGTTTAGTTTAGTGTAACACTTTCGGTAGTTTAGTATGTCATTTATTGTAGAGGTTTACCCATTTGTCCAAAAAGAGGGATAACTGAGGCGGATAGAGGGCTGAGAGATTTGATTCCAAAAGAGGGACAGTCGCACCAAATGAGGAACAGTTGGAGGTATAAACAAAAACCAGTCAAACTCCACATATGTATTGATTTTAAATATTGTATCAATGTACAGAGCATAGCATACCTTTCTGATATATTTGGAAAACTGAACATACGGAATTTATTACTTCACAGTAAAATACCACAGTCACTGCTAATGATAACATTGCATGCTTCAAAGAAAGACAAATAATTGTATGGATAAAGATTTCTGAAACATCCAGCTTAAAAGCTTTAAAGCTGAATTGCAGGCACTAAAATTTTCATTTATATATATATATATATATTCCTCAATAATCACAGGAATCAAAGGATATAAATCCACTGTGTATGCACCAAATGCCTTTGCAAAACCATATAGTACCTTGTAAAAGTAGTGCTGACATCATCACTGTGCTTCACATAACCTGTGCAGTGAGCAGAGCTGTGGGAAGGGACAGCAGACCCACCCACAACAGACTGCCTGCAGCAAAACTACAGTAGGGGGCGGAGACAAGACCAGTCACCCTGCACAAGAAGAAAAAGCAGCAGTGACTGGTCTTTATTACAGGAAGCTCCTGCACAGAGGTAAAGTGTCATGATGGATTACTGCACAGATCTGGAAGAAATACATAAAGCACACCTAGTTTCCATTAACAATACAGATGCCTCTTTTATTTAGGCAATTATTGCTTATACTAAAGCTAACCTTTAAAAAAATAGTTTTGCTTGATACCCTTTAAAACTAATGTTGTGCTTCTCACTTGTTAGAGGGTACCTAAGCTTAAGGATGACCCTCAAAAGGGAAACCTTGGCCAAACAAGATGACAACCACTGTGCTAAGACAACATTGTGAAGGTTAGAGGGGGACAAAGAACATAAAGGTACAATCTTGCACCGTAGGGTGCTTACTATCCAGGGGGAAGCTTCAGCGTAACATGTTTTGCCAGAATACAGGTTTGCTATTAGAATTTAACACCGTAAGTCAGGAAGTGAATTTATTACTTTTCCATTCAATGAGACAAAATATTTTGCGTATATATCTGTATGGCTTTAGCTACGTTTAACACTGTATCATCATATGTGCAATATTCCACAATGGCCACTAGAGAGCAGCAGAACATATCTTTCAAAGTGACATATTTAGAGCAGCCATCATTTGAAATATTGGTTTATAAGCAAAATAATAATGGCCTGCTTAAAAGTCATATTTTACTGTCAGGTTTCTTAGATTGTATTAGTTTATTATTAATAGAGATGCACCAGCACATTTCGTAGTGCTGTAGCTGAGAGAAGAGTAAGCTTGTACTCTGACAGTACTTTTCAGCAGGTTATGATACAGTTCTAATAGAAAAACAACTGCCTACCTTCCCTCTAAATGATGAAACTTGGACATGACCAATAACATTTTGTACCCTTAATTCATCTTTAATTACTGCAAGAGGTCTGTTTTTCTCTAGATGACACATTGCTTCATCCAGCAGTGTTGGTGCTTGGATGGCCACAGGCATTACTGAAAATCTCCAAAAGTCATTCTTATAATAATTCTTATAATAATTCATAACTAACATACAGAGAAGCAGACTATTGGGATTATGCAAGAAGCTGATGAATGTTTAGCATTCATTTTAAAGTAATATTGGGTTCAGAGACTTACAGTTGTTGCTACCTTGCCAACTGCATCTCACAGGGCCACCCAGCTCCTGAGATTGCATAATAGTGTCAAATAGCAGCTCTGAAATTGTTTATACTCTTCTTAACCAAAAGCATAGTCCACTCTTTAGAATATGTTCCATCATACCAGGGATGGACTGACAACACATGGGCCCCCCAGGCAATACAAGATTATGGGGCCCCCGGGCAATACAAGATTATGGGGCCCCCTTCTGCTCTGCCCATATACAAACCCCACCCACAGCCCCGACTGCGTAAATGAGCAGTGACCATATCGACTGCCAGCGTGTTCTGCGTATGCGCACTGCCATTTTGGAGTATATCTTGGTATACACCAAGATGGCAGCGCCCACATGTTCAGGTTCCGCCATCTTGATGTATGCAAATATATATAATTAAAATGGCGGCCGGATGCGCAGAACACGCTGGCGGCCGATACGGCCGACACTCGATCTGCAGTTTCTTTGTGAGGCTATTTGCCTCCGAATCCGAAACAGCATTACAATTAGTTTCCTTTGACAAAACAAATTAAAATGTTTTTCATTTGTTTCGTCTGAACCCTTTTTCTTTTGTCTTAGTCACTGGTCAGATCACATCGTTGGGTGTGGTTTGTAGTAGACGTGCACACCAAACGATATCATCTGACCAGTATACAGCAGATATGCATAAAACATAGCACAAAATTAAACAGGTTGTAAAATCTAAAAAAAATTATAAGAAAAGTAAACAGTCGCCCCAACAACCAATAAGATGTTTACATTAACCCAAACTGGCACTATACATGATACATTTTCTTACCATTTTCTTATTAGATTCTCAAATCATCTCTGAATTGGTGCTGACACTGTCCTTCCTTCTGGAGGGTGGCTACTTTTGTTCCCCATGGTCCCTGTGTGTGTTGTAAAGTAGCCACCGCACCAAGCTCGCTCCTGTGATGGAGTACAATCTCAATACTAATTAGTAAACTAAACATGAGATTGTAGCCTATCATGGGAGCGAACTTGGAGTGGTGACTACTTTACAACACTCACAGGGACCATGGGGAACAAAAGTAGCCACCCTCCGGAAGGAAGGACAGTGTCAGCACCAATTCAGAGATGATTTGAGGATCTACAGCTGAGTGATACACAAATAAGATACATTTTTGTTAATAGTTAGAGCGCTCGAATGCATTTTTAAGATTTAACTCCTGAGTTTAGTGTTACTTTAAGGAAAATAAAATACTTTCTTGTTTGTGACAAAACGGCTTTGAGAGTGATCTCTGACCACTTATCACTTTTGCTAACACCCCTGAACATCACAATCTTTTTTTTCAGAAGTTTCTCTCCTCTGGGCATCTGCTCATGTGGATGGCATTCTAAGTTCTGTATCTGTGCTTCTTCCCAAAGGGGTTGTGTGTCGAATGGGTTTCCCCTTTTAGGAAAATACTACAAAATGCTGGCCTGCTACAAAATGTAAAATGGATTACTTCGCTGGATTCACTTGGTTGCTGGCAGACTGTATCCCCATGGATTCACTCATCACTAGTAGTATGTTGTCCCTACAAACATAATGCAACACTTGGGTCATATTTTGCACCATTGCATTAGACAGTTTTACCGCTTTCTGTAGTATCCAATGAAATCTGATTTTGTTATCTTGTGCTTGTTATTATTTTTCAACGATGTAAGCAATGTAATTTATTTCCAGAATCTTGCCCTATGTAAATGACTGCTTCTATGCAAAATTATCTGCACAACATCTTTGACTTTCACTGCTGTGGTTGACCGAACATCTAAAATGTATTTACAATATGTATTATTTCATAATATTCATTGACAGCCTAATCATGTCATTATAATTCAATTTACTTTGTTTGTGCTTATACTGAGACCTTCAATAAATCATAAGGCTTATTAATGACAAAAATATGTTCTGATTTAAATTCAATGTGTTGCTGAATATGACTGCTTAATAAACTGAAGACAAATTTCATATTTTATTTTGTCTACACTTTTAGAGGCAGCAGAACAGTCACAAAGGGAATGTTAGTCACTATCATGTTCAGTCATTTTCCTTGATGTACTTCACTTCACAGATGCTTAGATTTCTAGAAGGAGTAACTCTTTAGGCCCCGTTCAAACATGTGCTTTGAAGTTAAATAAAACTGCTCACAAAATACATGATGAGATCTGTGTCATTAAAGTGAAGGGCACTGTTTCAATTTATCAATTTTCCCCTAGTGTATTTTTTACATTTTTGCAAATGTAAAAAAAAAAAATAGCATCTGCCATAGAGGTGATTGGAACTATACATGCATACAAAAGTGTTAATTTAATATTTGATATTCTGACTGGTATCACTATTGGTGCCGGTACCGAGTATATGGGCGAGCACTTGCCAAATGCTCCCGATGCCTATTCCGATACGGAACTTCCAATATCAGGAAGCCGTGTGGCGAACTATTACATGCTGCCCGGCTTCCTGATTGGCCGAGAAGCCGGCTTCATGCTTCTTCGTCACCAGGGAACACGGAGCCGCCTTCCAAGCCAACAAGGAAGCCCGGCGGGTGGTAATGACTTGCCATCCAGCTTTACTGATTGGTCGGGAAGCTGGCCAATCAGGAAGCCAGGCGTTGAGTCATTATACGCCCCCCAGCTTCCTGATTGGCCAGAAAGCTGGCTCCATGCTTACTTGTCACCGGGCTAATCGGGAAGCCGGGCGACGAGTCATTACATGATTCCCGGGTAATCAGGAAGCCATGTGGCAGTCATTACACGCCGCCCAGCTTCCTTAATGGGACTTCTGCTATTGGTATTCGGTATCGGTGAGTACCGTAAACAAAGTATCGGTATTCGGACACGATACCGAAAAACCGGTATCGGTGCATCTTTATCTGTGGGAATGTTTTTTTACATCTTCATAGCGGAAAGACATTTCAAACTATATCAGCTAAAACAGATTTTGTATATATGTATTGTGATATAACAGCTTTAAATAAAGATTGTTTAATCTTAGTGAACAATGCACTGCTCTATAACAATCTAAATATTCAGTGAATCCCTAAGTGGTTCATACGCTTAAAATATATAAAACAACTTTATGCATAATAATAATAATAAAAAATGCAAACGTTATATAAAATCAATTTGTGCAGTCCTCATTAATAATAGTGACATACGTTGTGCAGCATCAATTTGTGCAGTCCTCTTAAAGGAGAACTATGAGGTGAATGCTTTTCACTCACCTCATAGTTCTAGCTGACCTGTGACAATGAAACTGTCACAGGTCGGCTCAGTAGATTGAGAAGTGAGCGAACACATACCGGCATTCGCTCACTTCTCGATCCTGTCACGGCTCTCTGCCGTGACAGGGGAGGGACTGGATTCCCCCCTCCCCGCTCCGATCCTCCAGCGCTGAATGGCGGAGCGGACAAGAGAGGGGGCGGGTACAGCTGGCTCTGCCTCTAGATAGGCAGAGCCAGCTGTCACTCACGCAGCTGGGCGGATCCAGACATAATTGTCGGGATCCGCTTCAGCTGCAGCAGCTGTAGCTCGCGGTATACTGCGGCGTCTCAGTATACTGCGAGCTGTGGCTCGCAGTATGCTGAGCTTTGGGAAAAATAGAACACTGACTTTGACACTGTCCGGCCCCTCCCACTAACCTCCCACAGCTCACAGCCCAAAAGCATGGACAGCCAGTTCCCCGGCAATTCATCTTAGTGAATTGGCCCACTATTTGAAAAATAATGTGGAGAAAAAATTTCTGTGACACAAGAATGTCTATGCAGGTGGGGCGTGTGGGAGGGACTTGTATATGGGCGGAGCACAAGGGGGCCCCATAATCTTGTATTGCCCAGGGGCCCCATGTGTTGTCTGTCCGCCCCTGATACTGAGCTTAGGGTGACGGGAGGACGCTAGTTTGTGTCCTCCCGTTACCCTTAGGAGAACTATGGGGAAAAGCCCTAACCCCATAGTTCTACTTTAATGAAGTGTAATGTCCTTTTCAGAACATATATAACAAAGACACCTCCGTGTATCTTTAAAATTAATAAAGTGATCCGTACTTCCAAACTTCTACCATGCTTAAGGCTATTTGACCGCATTCACTGACCAATGTTGTTCACCTGTTTACAGATGAACTACCCCAGCTTTCTAAAGAGACTCCTCTCTCTCACTCCAAATACTGGCATCCAACAGGTTAAGCACCTCTCTCTCTGTTCCTTACACCTTCTCCTCTTCTTATACCATCTTTGTTTTCCATAAGAACTCAAAAAATACAAAAATATTTTTGGGTGTATCCATGTTTATTCCTCTTTGCAAAATCCACCTTCCAACATCTCTCGTATGAGTTAATTTATGGATAACCAACTGCTTTGTTCACATATTATGGATTGTCTCTGAGTAATTTTGCATGACTTGCAAACATTTATGCTCTCACTATAATTGAATATACTTTTCTGTAAATTTTTTTATGTCCGTAATCTCACTGGGGATATTTCCTCTGAATGTATATCCCTGTGAGACTTGTACAAGAAATGGGATATGCGGTTGTCATCGCAACAGGAAGACAAAGGCAGTCATAGAACCACTGTCTGATGTCCTAACCCTTTTCTACTTTACTAAAATGTTTTTTTGTTTTTGCTTGTGTCCCTCTTGAAGAGACGTCCAATCATTTTCTGGCCAGGCAGTAGGTATACAGATTGCAATAAAAACCTGATCGAACCTGTCATGAGAGAAGTATTGACCTCCTTCTTAAAATGCTATTTGTAAGACCATGTCTGCCTAATACTTTTTGTGTCCCGAAAGGTCTGGACGGCAGTGTCTAGACTCCATGGCAACGCAGCAGCTGGATCGCTGCACGACACTGACAAGTGGCGCGTTCTGGCCAAAACCACTGCTCTCCATTTATGAGGTAATGCCTTTGCAGCATCATTTGCATTTTCTGACCTCTGCTTTTTTACATGCCATGAGCTCAATGCCTGATCGTTATGAATATCGATATGAATAGGTGAACACTTCCTTTATGTTTATAAGATATGACACTTGTTTACAGTGGTTTTGGTGGGATTGTGATGTCATTATGACATCAGGGGGTGGTCTAAGGAGTTGTTCTCTGCATCTGAATGTCTGTTTAAGTTTACTTTGATGTGTGCACTCTGTCAATGCTAAGCCTGATAAAGGGATCCTGTGCGGCCCCGAAAGCAGCGCTTGTTTTACTTGATATGGTTCTGAATAAATGAACACTTGGTGATCCTTGAAGGATTTTTGGTGTGCTGGTGACATTTCTAACACTAATTGCCTAATACTTTTGAGCCACAGACCTGGAACAAGCATGCCCTATATGAGTGTCAGAAACATATCAGGATTCCTTATCTCTATACTTGTCAATGAGGACAAGGTCCTCTTCCCCCAACCCTGGCCCGGTGGTTGTGGGGATCTGTGTGCAGGGGGCCTTATCTGAATCTGGAAGGGGGCACCCAGATTCCCCCTCCCCCCTTTGAATGAGTAAGGGTTAATTGTTACCCCTACTCTTTCACCAAATAGTAGATAAAATATACATACAACACCTTAGAAAAGTCCTTTATTAGAAAAATCATGTCGTCCAGTGATGTAAATCCTAGTCAATTGCAATGAACAACGGCCACGACTTCCGAAATAAAAAACACCCAGCACCCCTCCAATCCCAATGAACACCACCGCAAAATGACAGGTCTGAATTGATTGTCAACAAATGGGTGGAGCGAGTCGTAATGCCATGGGACTTGTCACGGTATTTGTTCCGCCCATTTGTTGACATTTGGGACCAGACCTGTCATAATAGCAAATCTGTTCCCGAATGGCATTTGGGAGCTTGCAAATGCAATTCAGATTCCCGAATGCCTTTCGGTCTGGGAGACGAGTTGTTGTTATTAATAATAACAACAACACGGTTCCCAGACCTGAATAGCATTCAGGACCTCTCGATTAGCATTCGGGAGCTCCCAAATGCTATTCGGGAACAGAGTGTTATTATATGACAGGTCATATAGGAAGTGCTAAAGCTGAGGAAGTGCAAATTGTGCTCCTCCAGATTTTTCTCCGGCCACAGCAGTTGAAGAAATTACAGCCTAAATCTTCAAGAGACAAAATCTTCATAGTTTCCTGGTTCAGTAAACGGAGGGGAGATGACAGTGTATCTGCACTGATCTACCTCCAGTTCACCCCCAGGCACCCTCCATGTTATTCCTGGGCCCACAAGAGGGTCAGCAGAGCTCGGAATAAATAGCAACGGAGAAGGGGGGGCACACCCTTATGGCACCATACAAGTGATCAGGGGGCTTTACAGCTTTACTGCCCAGGTCATTTCTATGTAAAAGCCAGGTGCCGGCTGAAAAAATTAATACCAAGATCACAGCTGCTGCTGCCGCCATGGTATATATACGTACGCCGGTCCTAAAGTGATTAAACACAACACTCAGTGAAGAGAAATTGTAATGTTTTACATCAATTTCAGCTAGAAATTGTTGTGTTTATAAGTGCATAAACTGTTATTTTATATCCATTGCACTACTAGTATTAAAGTAGAATTAAAGTCTCCTTTTTTTAATATGTCTACTGCTACCAAGCAGTAGATATATGCAAAAACATTTTTTTAAATTAAAAAAGTTACCAAAAATTTAAAAACATACCTCTGTCTCCACTGCTTGCTTCCGTCTGAAGATCTGACTGAAGCTTCTCGAGCAGCTGTGCAGTAGGATGCTAGCAGGCACATGCGCAGTAGAGATCATCGGTGGGGAGAAGAGGAGAGACAAAGTAGAGGTGAATGCACGCAGCCGTGAGTGTGCATGTCGGACAGACACCGTGGGATCAGAGACTTGCACCAGCTCTGGAGGGATTGCTGAATACAAGTGGAAGGAAGAAGATCATCGGATCAAGAGGCATCATTTAAGGTAAGTCCTTAACCCCTTCGTGACTGACGACGTACAGTGCACGTCACCAGCATTGGGGCTGTTTAAATAGCCGACTGTCGGCTTTACAACAGAAGCGATTCTGGCGACTTACCTTTTTAAAAAAATAATTTTTTAAAAAAGTCCCCCGCCCCTGTGTGCACGAGCGTCGCCACGTAAACACGCATCGGGTGCGCCTACGTATGAAAACGACGAACGCGCTACACATTTTGGGTATCGCCGCGCACGCCAGAGTGAGAGCAATAATTTTAGGGCCAGTATTTTGGGGTATCTCTAAATTGATGACCTGTGGAGGCTTTTAAAGCATCTTCTATGGACTTTTTGGGGTACTGCAGTTTTTTGCCGTTTCACGGACGCACGCAATTTGTAACCTGGGCATGTTGGGTATCGTTTTACTCATTGTAATCTCATCTTTTATATTTCATTACAAAAATGGGTATTTTTGGGGCATTTAATTAAATTTGTCACTCAATTTTGGGGTTTAATATTTGGCGCTAATATTGCGCAACATAAAAATGTGCAACTACCACCATTTTATTCTATAGGGTCTTGGCATTCAGAAAATATATAATGTTTGGGGGTTTTAAGTTATTTTCAGGCCTAAAATGTGGAATATAACATGGGTGCAAAAAAAAATTAAAAAAAGGCCTCAGTCATGAAGGGGTTAAAGCAGCATGGGGGGGATGAAATTTGTGACTTTATTGTCACTTTAATTATCTATTTTACACATTAGCATTTCCTGCTTACTTTGTCTGGCGAACTGAAACTCTATATGGGGCCATATGATTTCCTGTAGAAGTGGAAGAGGGTTATGTCTCTCTTCACATTCATACAGACGTGTATGCCATAAACAGGTATGAAAAGCAACAGAACAAATTATGGCCTTTTCATGGCATAGCAGTAAAATAATCTAGAAATGCAGTGGAGAATTGCCACCTGGCAAAAAGTTTTTTTTTTTTAAAGCACATTTCTAACCATTAAAAAAAAGAACCTTTCCTTTCTCACTCCACCCTCCTCTAGTTAATCACACCTTATAATAAAAAAATATTGCATAAATGCTGCTAAAATTATCCATCACCTAGGTCCACAGAGGGTCTTTAAAGTGACATTAAACCCTCAGATTTTTTAACATAAACCAATACTGTAATGTGTGCCTTACTGTAATCCATGGTTGTTTCCCTTCTCTTTGTTGCTCTTCCTTTTAAATCTGTATCTCTTCTCATGCTGGGGGAGAACTTCCCTTTGCAGCTGAGTGCCTCTTCCTGTAGTGCTGGCTCAGGTTGTGAACCTGCACACAGACACCATGTATCCATTCCAGAGACAAGGCAGTCTGCTGCAAAACAGAAGTTCTGCCCAGCATGAGAAGAGATACGGATTTAAAAGGAAGAGCAGCAAAGAGAAGGGAAACAACCATGGATTACAGTAAGGCACACATTACAGTATTGTTTTATGTTAAAAAATCTGAGGGTTTAATGTCACTTTAAGTCTTAAAGAACATTTTCCAATTGTTTTAGTCCTCAACAGGCCTAATAAAACAATATTGAAAAAATGCAAAAACACTAAACATCTACTTTAACCTGAAAATGTAAGGCAATATGTAAATGTTCAACATTACAGAGAAGCTGCAAGGAGTCAAACCGCTTAACACCACTGTCTCTGTGGCTGGATGTTGCACCGATGTTTGACAAGGTAGCACCAAGAGCGAGTTTGGTATCACATTTTCACATTAACAGATTCTTATACATATTCATAATGTCACACTCTGCTGCATGTACATGAAAATAAACCCAGAGGAGCTTGCAGCCAGTTGACTTGAAGATCTTCAAAGTCCCACAATGTAGTCAAAGCATGTGTTTAAGTCGAAAAACCTGAGAGGGAAAAATGGATGTCATACATCAATGATGGTAATTGGGTAGAAAAGTGCAGCTTGAAAAACTCTTGCTCTTACAATATCAAATCATCTAAATAGGATTTTCATATTCAAAAACATAGTGAAAATGTGTGCGCTCCTAATGTTGACTGGTGAAGGTCATGGCAATTTCACACCGGGGCGGTTTCATCGCGCTGATTTTTCCGGGCTGAAACGCCAACATTTCAAATCCCATACATGCTATGGGGGCCGTTCACACAAATACGCAGAATCACGCGTTCCAATATGCATGCTGCCTGAAATGCTCCCTGAGTTACTTTTTTAGCACGTTTTCCTTGTAGACTTTATAAAAATGCACAAAAACGTGCTTCCAAAAACGCGCTGAAACGCTGTCTCCCTGGTGTGAATGGGGCCTTAGACCTACCACTCGTCAGCTCCTTTTCTAGTAACAAACTATTTTTATAAATTGTGAAAGTAGTAAACATAAATTAATATAACTGTGACATTGATGCATGTAAACATGGATCAGTTTTTTTTTTAAATGTTTTTTTTTTATTACTGAAATGTGCTGAAGATTTACAAAGAGTAAAATAGATATGTCCCTTCAGATCGCAAATCTTGGGTGTTTGGTTATGTAAATGTAAGCTCTGACCTAAACTTACCCCTCTTATCATAATACATGAATCATAAAATGCAACCTGGCATGAACAAGCAATAGATTTTGGTTATAATTTTAGCAAATAAACATTAAGTTAACAGTGCATGTAAAGGGAAGAATTTGGCAGCAACCCAGTTAAGCTACCACGTTCTTTCGCTGCTCAAGTCAGTTTAATTTGAAAAAATGTCATTGCACATGGCACCTTTAAATTTCATAAACATCAACAAACTTGAACAGCACATCTGATCAAAAATAGGTAACAAACACCAAATCAAATGGTAAATCTTCCCACCCCTAACCTTAAACTTTTTAACCTCTAAATTTACACCAAGAGAAAAAGGAAGTAAAGTAATAGAGAAAGAAAAAACACACATTGAGAAATTCACAGGATAAAATGTCCAACACCTAACCAAAAAACAAGCTGCAGTGCAATGAGAAAAGCACAATGAGAACAACAAATAGTTACTTCACTACTTGGTGTGTCCTGAAACAAGTAGACCCAGATCAGGACTCCTGATAATTCATGGGTGCATACTTGTTCCATTCCTCGCATTGACCGGATTCACATAATTGCGTGGCGTCACCACATGCATGTTGATGTGCATTATGTCACACTCAGATGCTGTGCAATAAGGCAGCCCGTGGACGGCCAATGCACCACAATAGACCTATTAATACACCTGCAGTTTTTGTACAGTACACTACAACAGTAGTGCACTGATAGTTCACATTAGCCAGCTTCTGTCTTGTTGCAGGAGCAGGTTACAAACTTAAAAGATACATTTTAAATGGTGGGAAGGGAGACATCACTACCTTTTACCAGGTCGCTACACAAAAATTTATAGGATGGATTTAAAGTAAAGCTCTAGATTTGTTTAGGGAAAAAGTCTACTCTTCAGTTCTGAAGATATTACAAAACGCACTTTCGAAACAGTTGATGATATTTTGGAAAATGAAGGTTCTTCCAGAAGAATAGGTCAATGCAAAGCTCTCTTTTCAATAAAACAATAAAGGAGGGAGTAGACATTTCTATAAGGCACCTGGGAGCTTTGTAATGCATGTTCCAATGCAGTGATAACATATTTTTATGAAGCTGCTCTTTATAGAGTACTCAAAAACACTTCAAAACCACAACCCCATATTCCACACATGAGACAGTTTGTATGCCAAAATAAAAAGTTCCATATTTCACGGCCCCTGAAGGCGGGTCCTGCTGACATCATTGCGCATACGGGACGGAGTACTGTGTATTTACCTGATGTTACCAGTTTGCTTGTAAGTAGTTTGGATTATTTTAATAAAACAAATGTTTTTACCTGCTACACTATAAGCGGTATTTTTGATTCCATAGTGGCAATGGTTTATTAATGTTATATTGTGAAAAGGTGAAAAGGGGAATGATCGTATGTTATACCCGATTGGAAATGCTGAGATCTCGCACTGTATGACCCTCTGAATTCAGAGTGTTATTGTGGCCCGATGAGTGTTTATTGTATAAGAGCACAGCCAGATACTCACATTGGAACACAATATCATCTGAAGCATGGTTTACTGGTCTCGGATTATTTTCACTCCATTGGACTGTTTTGATTATCACCGCTTATGGATTGGACACTAAATAGTATATACACTGTATGAATTTGTTTAAAAATATTATCACTAGTCTTTTGATCATCTGTATGTATATATCATTGTCTCTTACACATTAATTTGTGAGAGTTCATATAATATTTGCAATGATATATCACGGTATTTTGATTTGATAACTTATATCCATGTATTTAGTTTGTTTATTATGGAATTAGATATTCAGTCACTCATCTTTATTTGTTAGAGTTTGCTATTTTGAGGTATTTATTCATTACTACCATCGGTGTATGTATTTGATTTGTGATTTTATTACCACATCCATTCATGTATTTGATTAGTGCAGTGCACTATATATGATTAATAGCTAGACATATAGTCCACTGGCTGGAGATTATCTATTCTTGAATGGATGTGGTGTAAGTGGGGAAGACAAGGCAGGTTTTATTGTGAAATTAAAATTAGAGTGTAGTAAGTGAGACAACAGCCAGAAATATTGCACCGACTCACTGCTCATCACGTATGTGGTTTTACTAGGTCGCAATTTAAGAGGGAGAAATACATGTATAATTTCTAAAACAGAGGCCAGAAATATGGTAAAGACTCCATGTACACTATGTCAGTCTTTTCACTATAAACAAGAGGACGGGTAAACTAGCGACCCCAGCGTATGGTGGACAACAATAATCAGTGATGTTTTTGGATAAGGTATGTGGATTGCTGTGTGCATCAAGCAGTGCACTTTTAAATGGGAGTTTGATGAGTTTTTTGATTAATAAAGGGGGCACCCAGATGCCACCTGCACTTGTGAATGAGTAAGAAGTACCCATTCACTAAAGGGTTAAAAAAATGTAAAAAAACACATCACACCTTAGAAAAAATGTATTTAATTGAACAAAAAACAAAACACGAATTTTTGACAATTCCTTTTTTTTAAGAAAAAAAATATCCCACAAAGTAATTCCAGCGTCGGCCGAAAAACGAAAAAAAAAACCTCCCCGATGCAATGTTTACATTGGGCAGTGGGCAGAAATAAACAAAGCCTGCTATCTGCCCTCTGTCAATCAGCAGAGGAGCAGACCTGAAAGAAAACTCTCTCTCTCAGGTCCGCTCATCTGGGACTGACAGCCAGCTTTCTACTGGCTATTGCACTTTGAGGGTTCGTTCACACCATAGGCAGTGCGTTCCGGTCAGAATCGGACCGGAAGGCACTGCCCGCATTGCGGCCGGCTCACCTTTTTGCCGGGCTGGAGGGGGTGTGGCGGGCCATTGAAGTGAATGCCACCGTAGCCACGCCCTGCAGCCACAATGAGATCGCCCGCATGGGTTCGCAAGGCACATTGTGCCTGCAGTGCGTTCCGGTGCGATCAAAATGCTGCAAGCACTATCGATTCTGCCCGGAACGCACTGCCTATGGTGTGAACGAACCCTGAAAAAGCCAATAGCAGAATGGCTGCCTCCCACTAAAGGATCTGGTATGAATTGCCAGGGAACGCCACGCTTTTTTTTCTTTTTTGTGGTGTCAGAATTTAAAAAGAAACAGAGTAATGAATTTTAGTTGGCAATGATCATTTAACTCATCCGAAATTAATGAAATTCGGATTCATCCGAATCCGAATGCCAAAACGAATTGACTTTCAGACCCAAATTCTGAAAAATGAAATAACAACCCTGCAGAAAAAATACTAAACTAGACGTGATGAATAAATATAAAGAATTGCCTAACATTATTAACAGCTATAGAAATAGGCCAATTAAGGATGTGGTGATTTAGTAAACTAAACTGTATCCCAATAGCATGCGCTAATGAGCGATAACAAAGAGCAGCTTCTCCTTTGTC
>NW_017306514.1:43907-63357 GCF_000935625.1 Nanorana parkeri
ACCTTTGGCCCTCCTGAGACCCTTGAGACATCAGGCCTGTAAATACGTACTCTGTTCCCTCACTCACCTGTTCCCTCACATACAGTATAAAAACATTACTTAAAAACTATTACATACTTTAAATAAAAAAAGTGGAGGGGGCAGCAGCAAACCTAAGTTATTGCTGACACACACAAAAAAAAAAAAAAAAACTTCAAAAAAGAATATTGGGTTCTTCACTGTGAATACAAAGGGTGATACACAACAAAATGCAATGTATGTAGCACAATACAGCAATGTATATAGCACTATATAGAAGTAACTATCTCTCCCTGAAAATGTTCTGCCACCTGTCCGTATCTACTCCAACTCTACATGCACACAGAGAAAAGTCTGATGGGAGTCCTGATTTTTATAGGGAGGGGGCTGGAACAGCAGAAAATTATTGTCATTATTGACCCTACTATGCCACCTAACCGCAGTTCAAAAGCCAGGAATGGTCGACCCAAATCCAAATCTCATCCCTAACTGTGAAATAAGACTTTTCTGCATAACATAGATTTAACTTGAAGCAGACTTTGCATAAAATGCATGGCCCCTTTTCTTATTGCCCTCCTCCTCACCCATAAAAAATGCAGAGCTAAATATAACAAATTAAATATTAGAAGAAAAAAGTATACTTACCATACAACGCAGTTTCCACCCACAGTGTCTATGCAAGTGTACCATTACTTTGCCTTCCAGCTAAATCCCGGGAAAGCTGAGGGTCTCAATTCTCAAGAGAACATGTTCCCACACAGGTCTGGAGTCCATTCTCAAGGTATTGTAATCCTCAGCTTTCCCAAGAACTTGCTAAAAAGGGCCAGTGACACACCCTTGCAGGGGTGTCTTAATGTTAAGCAGACCTTGCATTCCCATGCAATTTCTGCTTTAAAAAATGAAATACAGTACTTAAGACAACCTTGTGTTTTTCACGTGCAATGCAAAGTACCAGATTTGTTTAAATGACAACCCCCCCACCCACCACCACCACCTTCTGGATATATAAATACCTTTCTCTCTCTCTCCCATCATCTCATTTGACTGCCTGGAGCAAAAGAGAAATACCTAGTATTTGCAGATATTCAAAAGCATATAACTCACCTCACGTCCCTTCTTCATATGATTCAGTGCTGGGTACCTAACCTGTCAATTGTCAGGCCACTGAGGGCTATAATAGTGAGAAGAGAGCCCATTGGCATGCATGACCAATGGAGAGATTCACCTAGAAGTAGCTAAATATTACATTTATATGTACATTGTAAGAAATATGAACAAGTAGATGACACAAGAGGATAATAACTTGGGTCCTTTATAAGGACTGTTCCTCCCTCCAAGACAAGGCAGTTTGAGAGCTATGCATTGTTGGTGTTTACTGTAAAATGATCATTAAAAGCACATAAGCATATCCTTTGAGGCACCTCTGTCTCCCATAGCCTACAGTAAAAATTAAATGGTTCGCATAAAAATAAATATAAAATTGGAAATGGAAAGTTATTTATCTTTATCTATGTTCTAGAAGCCATACCAGGTTTAAGGCAAATATTGTTCCTGCTTCTACACTGATGCTGTGTGATGTTATTATTCCCTCAGCTCATGTGTAGCTATTTTTATGTCAGTGTGATAAGAATGAGCTGCAGGTGGTATCATAAGCTGATTGTCTGCATCCTGAATAGCAATATCCTTCACAAACTTGAATCTAGATAAGTGGTGCTAAAACAAAATCGATATAAAAACAAAGTTGATAAAAATGCATATTTTACATTTCTTACAAATGTGTAATTTAAAGCCAAACTCAAATCTAAGAATGAATTGCATCCTGAAGAATTTCAATACACAGACAGCTGGCAGGAATTGCTTGCTGATATACCTCACGTTGTGTCTTGCAGCACCATCCACTGACATTTGTGCGTACAAATAAACTGCCAAAGTCAAGTTGGTGCTGATCAGTTTAAGGCCCCATTCACACCTAGGCGTATTGTAATATGCGCGTCTGTCGCGCGACCGCGATTCGCGGTAAAAAAGTTGCGCGACCGTCGCGCGATTCCGAAGGCTACTTGGCTGTATCCCAATGGAAAACGCCCTACAAAACGGCCCAAAGTAGTACCTGGACCTTTTCAGGCGTGGGCCGTTTTGTAGGGCGTTAGGGATGGGCGGAAATACGGCAAGGTGGGAACGAGGCCATTGACTACAATGCAATTTATATTTTTGACCGTTTTGTAGAGCGTTCGTCGAGTTACAAAATTGTCAGGTGTGAACGAGGGCTAAATAATATTCAGCCTATAGGGATTACATACCTGATATCATTGCATAAGACTTCCTAAACACCAAATTTTTGTGAATCATAGATCCAGGTATAAACATATATGAGCAAGAGAAACTAGTGAAAATAATAAGTTGGTGTGGCCCAAAATTTGAATGTGGTCTAAAAATTATTAGAGGATGATGTGTATTTAGTGCTTTTGTATGAATACTGTTGTGGTTACTCTCTAGCTACAATGGTAATTAGCATGCTGGTAATTTCTTGGCATTAGTGGTAATACTATGTTCCATACATGGGTCTAGTGGGGAATATGATGGTTACGCTTTGACCCTTTCAAGGAGCAGAGGTGTTGCTGTTCCCTTTGTGTATTAAATAAATGTGGTACTTAGTGCTAATCTATAGTAGTGTCAGGGCTTGAATGGGGGCGGGGGGTTGACAGCATCTGTGACTGAATTATTTTTTGACGTAAGTAAACCTATTTTATTTTAAAGGGATTTACAGGTTGGCATTTCGGTTCTGGGCACTGGTTGACCTAGTCTTGGCACTTAGTGGTGTACACGTATGACTTCTACGGTAGATCTAAATAGACTGCACTGAAGTGAAATATGACAAGTTTACCAGTTGCAGGAACCATTGTCTCTCTCATGCTACAGACATGGCTGCAGATATTAATGGTGCTATTTTTATACTATTTATATATTATCTTTCATGTGTAACTCTTCTTTACATCTTCATGGAAGAGATATTCTGGTGTCTATTTAAAAAGATTTAATAATACATTTAAAATCCCAAACATTCTCATTCTGCTTGTTTACTTATAATTCTGCAAGGCAAAATGCCACTTTTTTAACTAACATTTTTCTGATGTCTAGGTTGTTATAATTAGAACATCTCACTGTAAAATGCCATTGGCAAATGTTTGACTAGGGATGACCAAGAGGCTTCTCAGAGGCTGTGACTATCTCTTGGCATTAGAGTGACCCATGGATTCCTGAGGACTCAGGAGACTTTTTAATGACCTCATTTCTTTAGGGGAACTGGGCAAAGCCTATCCCAGGAACATTTATTAAGGCTTTCCACAGTGACATAAAACCAGAGATTAACACTTGTTTTTATTACAAAAGAGGCTGTAATGTTGTATATGTATTTAAAGGTTCTCAATAGTGCAGTTTTTTACACAGTATAGCTTTTGCAGTGCTTTGTTACTTCTAGGGTTTTATTGGGTTTGTTGATTATACCGTATGTCTTGTAAAGGATTTGAATGACTAGCATCCCAAGGAGCTGGTCAGATTCTGTAGATCAACCCTGTTAATTCAAGCTACTGTCGTAAGGATGTTAGTAAGTTAGGATGGTACATGAATGTACTGTACATTCGGCTGGTTTTTATAACTGCATTGTGTTGGTAGTGGTGCCAATATGTAACCATATATTTCTGTTCATTTATATAGCTACAAAACAATATAACAAATGTGTCCACACTTTGGAAAGTAGCTTTAATGTATCCATCCACAGCATCCTTAGCTTACATTCCAATATCTCTACCAAGGAAACACGCAAGTATACATTTTGTGCATATATACTTTTAGAATTTATATATAATCATTTTATATTCTGAACTACTTTGATGCCTACTCTTGAAAGATCATCTTCTCTGCTACTGATACTCACCTTCCCTGCTTTCCTCCACAACCACATTCACCTGCAGGAAAAGTCTTAGTTTAGTGCAGGAGAATAGATAGGGGGGGGTAGGGGGGTTCAACCCCCCCCAGAGTGTCCTAGCAGTGGCGTAGTGTGGGGGTGCAAAGGGGGGCACGTGCTCCCGGGCGATGGTCTGAAGAAAATCCAGAGAGGGGCATGGAACATGCCCGTCTAAAGGGATGCCGGGGATGTCCTGTTTGATAAAACATCGGAGACAGTGTCACTGTGAAATAGCTCGGCAGGAGCAGAGCTCAATGTGTTACACGGACGCCAATGTTTTATTCCCCGGCATCCCTTCAGACGTAGTTGTGCCTGCCTGGCTCTGCAGGAGGCAGGGTGTCTTTCCAGTGACCAGGATAGAAGGCTGCATGGAGACAAAGCGGAGAATCAGGTAGCAGGGGCTGGGAAGGGCCTGTATTATCTGTGAGTATGCTTCTGTTTTTAGTCCTAAGTCCACTGTGTTGCAAAGTCCCGAGTCCAGTGTGTTCCTAAGTCCTGAGTCCATTGCATTCCTAAGGGCCGGTTCACACCACAAAGCCTGTGTTCCAGAGCGTTCGGCCTCTGAAACGCACTGGAACGCAAGCCAGCCGGCTCCCTGCATTCAGGGGTGGGAAGGGGCATGACGGTGCATTGAAGTCAATGGCACCGCAGCCATGCCCTGGCCCGCATTCCGGTCCAGTTCAATCTGCAACAATGCCACAAGCACTATTTTTGCAGATCGCACTGGACCGGAATGCAGGCACTAATGTGCCTCTGTTCTGGTTGTGGGCAATCGCACTGCAGGGCACCGCCATGCCCCCTCCCGCCCCTTAATGCAGAGAGCCGGACGTCTTTTGTCCCAGTGCATTCCAAAGGTCTAACACTCTGGAACACAGCTTTTGTGGTGTGCACCGGCCCTAATGACAGAGTCCAGTGCGTTCCTATGTCCAGAGTCAATTTCTTTCCTATGGCCAGAGTCTAGTGCTCACCTAAGTCCAGAGTCCAGTGCGCTCCTAAGTCCAGAGTCCAGTGCGCTCCCAAGTCCAGAGACCAGTGCATTCCTATGTCCAGAGTCTAGTGCGCTCCTAAGTTCAGAGTCCAGTGCGTTCCTATGTCCAGAGTCCAGTGTGTTCATATGCCCTGAGTCCAGAGTCTGTACTGGAGGGCAGGCTCATAAAGAGAACCTGTCACCTCTGAATGCTATCACGCAGGGGATTTTTAGCCCCTGTGTGATAGCAATAAAGTTAAGTGAAAAGAAAGTAAAAAATAATAAAACAATTTAAATGAAAAAAACGGATACAAAGTTAAAAAATAAATAAAACGAAAACATTAATAATAATAATAATAATCCTCAGAGCCCAACTTGAGACCCCACCAGGCCACCTGATACCCCCACAGGCCACTTGAGACCCCCACAGCCCACCTGAGACTCCCATAGCCCACCTGAGATGCCCACAACCTACCTGAAACTCCCCACAGCCCACCTGAGACTCCCCACAGCCTACCTGATACTCCCCACAGTCATCCGGAGACTCTGCACAGCCATCATGAGTCTCTACACAGCCCACCTGAGACTCTGCACAGCCCACCTGAGACTCTGCTCAGCCCACCTGAGACTCTGCACAGCCCACCTTAGACCCCATACAGCATTCCTGGGACTCTGCACTGCGGTCCTGAGACTCCACATAGCCCTCCTGAGACCCTTGAGACATCAGGCCACCACGCTGGAGCAACACGGAGTATGTAGCTTCATATTATTCTGCATTGCTATACAATACATTGCTGGGATTTGTAGTTCTCTATAGCTGGTGGTATTCTGCAGTGCTGTATAACGTATTGCTATGTGGTGGGCCTCCATGGTGGATCAGTGGCTTTAGACCCACTTCTGTGCTCCATTCTTTTGGTGTGGCAGCACCCCTCCCAATCCACCATGGAGTGTAGGCTTAAAATCACTCAAATCTCTCCTCCATGACAGATTAGAAGGGGCACCGCCGGGAAAATAGAAGCAAGCCCAGAAGTGGCTCCTAAATTAACAAAGCAGCACTGGAGAATGAGGCGCTAATGAAAGACTTCCACTGGGGCCTCCATCAGCTTCAGTTCCAATCCAAGGTACTAGTAATTCTCAAATAATAATGATAGCATCAGCGAAGAGATGGCTGACTAACTGTGTGTGGTGCACTTGTGCAACTGGAGTGCTCACTGTTTCACACACTGTGACAAGAGGGCAGATTAAAGGGTATTTTAATTTTTGTTTTGGGTGGACACTGGAAGGCAGTCATTTGCTGTAAAGCATTTGTACCCTGTTGTGCTTCAGAACTATGCAGAATTTGTCAGATTTGTTATTAAAAAAAAGCCGCCATTGCTTCACTTTACTTAGCATCATTGTTCTTAAATAAACCTGCCAGATTTGTATACAGAAATGCTGGTTAACACATGAAGGGCTTATGTAAATAGATGAATTGATGATTTTGTCATGTCATGAAGCACACATAAAATGCAGGTCGCCATATACCCATTTACTTTAATGACAGTCTTTGGGGTGTATATGACCTGTTTTGTGCTACTTTCTTTGGACCCAGCAGGTTCTATTGGGATGTGTTTGCATTGCAAGCTAAGCAGATCAAACCCAGCCTTTCATGGAGTTTTGCATTGGAACAAATACATTTGAGCAGTGCTCCATTTAAATGCAAAAGGCAGTGATTGACATCAATACCCCTGACCCCTATAAGTGGTTAGCAAGCATAAATGTCCAGCATTATTGTCACATGCCCAGTGATTTTATAATAATTTTTATAGGCCCTGTAATTGCGAGAGGCACATCTACATTACATCCTACAGGCTTGCCGACATGACCGCTGTATACGCAATAAAGAGCCAGTAAACTTACCTTTGTACAGAAGCTGAGATTGATTTATTTTGTCCATTTTTCTATGTTATCAGCCAGGCGTGCCTGCAGTACCTGTTTTCTACCTTCTGTTATACAAAATAGCAAATATAATCAAATTTCTTCATAAAGGTAGGTCAAAATGTATTCTGCTAAATGTTTTTGGTAACAAAATCCCACTAAGTGTATACTAAGCGGTTTGTGTGAATTGGTAGGTACCAATTCTAACTCTTTTTAAAACATGTTTTTTATCCATATGGTGACAAAATCGGTATTGCTCAGTTTTTTCAAGGTCTAAGTGACACATTTCCTATAATATTCGTCTTTCTATATATGATACATCATATGCAATAATCATATCTCCAGGGAACAAAGCGTCGACCGCTGTTAAACTTCAACAATCAAGCATAATATTTACTATTAGCTCTATATATAGAAACCAAATGGGGATACCCTACAAAGTCTTAGGCATACTGCATGAATAGATCTTTGCTAAGAAGAAATTATTGATTACAGAGGAAAGTGTGAGTGATGCAAACTGTTTAGCAAGGTCCACTTTTGGATCCATATGTTCTGATTTCTGCTTAATAAAGTCCCATGCTTGCAGTCATCCTGATGCTTTGTCTTTGTGTGCCAGTGGCAAGTGGTCCTTTGTTTACGTATGAAGATCACTTCTTTTTAATGTGGTAAATCAGGTGTGTGCTCTTTCCAAAAAATAATTATACATTAACCCTCTGTACACTATTATACACCGTTACTTAGTCCTCTGTGCGGAGGATTATGTATACTTATCAGCCATAACATTATAACCACCCTGCTAATATTGAGTAGGTCCCCCTTTTGACGCCAAAACAGCCCTGGCCTGTTAAAGCATAGACTCCACTAGACCTCTAAAGTTATCTTGTGGTATCTACCACAAAGCCGACTGTAGCAGATCCTTTAGGTCCTGTAAGTTGTGAAGTGGGGCCTCTATGGATCGGACGTTTTTCTAGCACATCCCACAGATGCTTGATTGGATTGAGATCTGAAGATTTTGGAGGCCAAGTCAACACATCAAACTCGTTGTTGTGTTCCTCAAACCATTCTTGAACTATTTTTGCAGTGTGGCAAGGTGCATTATCCTGATGAAAGAGGCTACTGAATGGCACGACCCAAGGTTTCCCAGCAAACCTTTGCCCAAAGTATCACACTGCCGCTGCCGGCTTGCCTTCTTCCCATAGTGCATTCTAGTCTCATCTCTTCTTCAGGTAAGCAACACACACGCACCCTACCATCCACATGATGTAAAATGCATTGTGATTCATTAGATCAGACCCTTGTAAGCGCTTTGGCAGGTGGACATGGGCCAGCATGGTTTGCTGCATATGGGCAACGCAGCCCCATACATAACAAACTGCATTGCACAGTGTGTTCAGACATCTTTCTATCAGAACCAGCACTAACTTTTGCAGCTATTTGAGCTACAGTAGCTCTTCTATTGGATTGGATTGCATTGGCCAGCCTTCGCTCCAACCATGCATCAATGAGCCTTGGCCACCCACGACCCTGTCGCCGGTTCACCTGTTTCCTTCCTTGGACCACTTTTGGTAGGTCCTGACCACTGCAGACTGGGAAAACCCTACAAGAGCTGCAGTTTTGTATTTGCTCTGACCCAGTTGTCTAGCCATCACAATATGGCACAAAGCCACTCAAATCCTTACGCTTGCCCAATTTTTCTGCTTTCAACACATTAACTTCTGGGACAAAATGTTCACGTGTTGCCTAATATATCCCACCTAATTTGGCATTTTGCACAGTAGAGTATGGACTGCCCATAGAGGGATCACTGTGACACGTTGGTTAACTTGAACATGTATTGCAATATAGGCAAAATACAGGTGTACTGTATTGCATCTCATATATGCCATTGTCATCCTTCCTTCTCTGAGCTATTTTAGCTTGTTCACAATCATTACTTCCTGCTTATTATCCCTGTCCTAGTCATCCTTGCTCCTTCTCCACTTCATTCTAGCCCTCTCTCTCATCATTCTCTGTCATCCTTGCTCTTCCTTTTAAATTGTCCTTCTCCTCTCTGTTTATCATCCCTTTGTTGCTGTTGCTCCAATGCTCCTACAAAGGAAATGTGAGTTAAAAAAGCCACAACTGATTATACCCTTACGGGAGAATTGACTTAGCTCTGGGGAGCACTTGAAAAGTTTTGAAGAAGGAACATATTGCAATAGTGCTGTAAAAAGGTGAAGGAGGTATGAAATAAACTGAACACTGTAATCACATATGGTTGTAGATATTTTTTATTTGTAGTTTGTAATTTTTTTGTTTTATACGTCACAGTTTACATCACATAACTTTTAGTGGTCTTTTTTGTATTGAACTGTATTGTATTTATTACAATATGTGTCAAGATGTGTATATGTATATATGTCAAGATCACACAGAATAATGTCAGGCATATGCTTCATTTACTTTTTCTGGCCCTAAAACATAATGGAACTATTTTTTACTTCCAAATGCCGCATGTAAAAAACATATTCAGGTAAATAAATATTCACGATTGGCAATAATTTGTGAATTTTGTGCCTTGCCTAGATTCTCTGTAGAGTGCTTTTTGCTTAAAACTTTGTATTGTAGGCTAGATTTACATTATTTGTATCATATGATATTATATTTTACCATTTTTATAAATGAATTATGATAAATAATGACAACGATAACAATATATTTCCATTTGTTTTAATATATGCCTCAGTACACCATTCATCAGAATAACTTTGCATAATGATTCTGTCATTTTGATTAACATTTCTTTTGACATTTATGCAAGGTATTCTGGCTTGTCTGTATTTAAAAATGTGTGATGTTGTTAGTAATGTCCCTTCTGAATGAGCCTAGATAAACTTTGAGCTTCTGAAATATAAATGTGCAGGTCTAGAAGCCCCTGGGCTTTACTGAAGCACATTAACCTGCATTTCTGTCATGTTCAGTACTTTAAAATTGTTGAGATGTGTGGTTAAGAATATTTCACCAAGCTAAAATAAATGACAAGTTATAAAGCTTTAAAGCTGAATAAACAGTATATTACTGTTTTATTCTAAGGCTGTTGTCATTGCTGTTCTTTTTAGACATTGGTCTAATGTATATCTGCATATTAGAAACTATTGGATAGCTGCCAAGGATGTATTTTGATTGCATGAAAATTTAAGACAAATGTAAAAAATACTGCAGCCATCTTTTTATTTAGTTTTGGATAAAGCAGTAAAGGGTATAGTGCATGTTAATTTTTTATTGTTGCCTGTGTCTATTGAATGTTCTTCACTTCCTGTCATAACAGGAAGTTACATGAAATCTCTTCAGCGGGAAGAAGCAAATTGTCACCAGCAGACCGGAAGAACTGGCCATATGAACATCTTTTATTGACCCACATTGTCACATTGATAGCAATGTTTCTGGGCCACATAGGGTGCCCTTCATCAGGCTCAGTATGAAGAGCTTGATGAACTGCTGCAGACTAGCTTATTCACCTGATATTAACAAGGCCATAGAATTCTGGGAGATTCCCAAAGTCCAGTTTCCACAGTCATTGTTAAATATGCCATTCAGTATATAGCATTGTAAATGCAATGCCCTCTCTTGAAGCAATAACCAACTGAAGAAGGAAATGTGAGATGGTGTCTTGATGGCTGCATGCCCACACATATTACATTGTGCATTAACAACTGCATATTATACCACCATTTATTTGGTGAAAATAGACAGAACAACAGTGTTACCTGGTGTTTACAAACACTCAAATAAGTTAAAATGTCTACAGCACTGACATAATATTTAATACTGAAAAGTTACCGTATATACTCGAGTATAAGCCGTCCCGAATATAAGCCGAGGGAAATGAGGCAGCTACTGGTAGATAGATACCAATAAAATTACATTAATATTTATTTAAAAGAAAAATAACCTAGCTCTGTAAGTGGAAAAGGGGGTACAGGGCTACATATCATGTACTACGGATCATTTAACCCATTCATGTTAGCAGAGGATCATTGTAAATGTATTGTTGCAGGCACTCTATATGTACATGTACTATATACTACATATAGAGTGCACTGAACAATAGATTTACAATTATCCTCTGCTAATATGAATGGGTTAAATGATCCGTAGTACATGATATGTAGCCCTGTACTATGGATCATTTAACCCATTCATGTTAGCAGAGGATCATTGTAAATGTATTGTTGCAGGCACTCTATATGTACATGTACTATATACTACATATAGAGTGCACTGAACAATAGATTTACAATTATCCTCTGCTAATATGAATGGGTTAAATGATCCGTAGTACATGATATGTAGCCCTGTACTATGGATCATTTAACCCATTCATGTTAGCAGAGGATCATTGTAAATGTATTGTTGCAGGCACTCTATATGTACATGTACTATATACTACATATAGAGTGCACTGAACAATAGATTTACAATTATCCTCTGCTAATATGAATGGGTTAAATGATCCGTAGTACATGATATGTAGCCCTGTACTATGGATCATTTAACCCATTCATGTTAGCAGAGGATCATTGTAAATGTATTGTTGCAGGCACTCTATATGTACATGTACTATATACTACATATAGAGTGCACTGAACAATAGATTTACAATTATCCTCTGCTAATATGAATGGGTTAAATGATCCGTAGTACATGATATGTAGCCCTGTACTATGGATCATTTAACCCATTCATGTTAGCAGAGGATCATTGTAAATGTATTGTTGCAGGCACTCTATATGTACATGTACTATATACTACATATAGAGTGCACTGAACAATAGATTTACAATTATCCTCTGCTAATATGAATGGGTTAAATGATCCGTAGTACATGATATGTAGCCCTGTACTATGGATCATTTAACCCATTCATGTTAGCAGAGGATCATTGTAAATGTATTGTTGCAGGCACTCTATATGTACATGTACTATATACTACATATAGAGTGCACTGAACAATAGATTTACAATTATCCTCTGCTAATATGAATGGGTTAAATGATCCGTAGTACATGATATGTAGCCCTGTACCCCCTTTTCCACTTACAGAGCTAGGTTATTTTTCTTTTAAATAAATATTAATGTAATTTTATTGGTATCTATCTACCAGTAGCTGCCTCATTTCCCTCGGCTTATATTCGGGTCAATACTTTTTCCCAGTTTTTTTTGCTAAAATTAGGTACCTCGGCTTATATTCGGGACGGCTTATACTCGAGTATATACGGTATATCTGCTGACAGGGATTCTAGCTGAGAGCTGTCTAGACATATTGCATAATAACTGTCATTTGTTGCTGTAAGCTGACAAAAGATTAAGAAGAGATTTTCAGGTCATCCTACTCCCAACCATTCAGAAAACCAATCATTTCAAATGTTGTTTGTCAGATCTCCAAACACTGATTTATTAAGCCTTAAATATGGTAGGAGATTAGACAAAATACATTCTATTCTTGCTTCAGTGTTCCAGACTTTTTAAGAAGATAAAATATAATGATTCCTGTATATGCATTACAGAATTCAGCACGGCCTTAAACCATTCATTCTAATAAATGTGCCCAACATAGATGTGTCACATTTGTAATTCTATAGTAATTACATGTTTGCTTAATTTAAGCTAACACATTCCAGTACTTCCTATTTGTTCTGTGGCTTTACAAACATGCAGCCCACTTCCCCCCTGTCATCAACAAATGTACACACTTACACATGAACAAATTCAAATCTAAGCAGTAGATGTTATATCTCACTAATAGGGAACGGGGTTTGGATTCACTGCAATCTAAGTTTTTTTTATTATCTACAATGTTTTGAATGGCCCTAGAACCATGGCCAGCAGGCTTAAAGTGGACTATAATGGGAGCGTTTGGATAGGTTACTATAAAAAGGGGGGGGGGGGAGATTCAGAGCAGCTTGTTAGGAACATGTCTAATGCTGCCATGCCTGTCACAATCTCCCAGCTCCTTCCAGTGGTTGCCTGTTGCCACTGAACTTATTCCACTCTTCTTGTCAGCTCTGGGTAATAAGCCTGGCCAAACACTCCTCAGTCTGGGGATTTGTTAGTGGTGCTTTATTTAAGCATCACTAGCCCAGGACTCTGGGCTTGTGATAGTTCTGTCTAGTCCTGTCCATTTCTGTGTACACAAGCTTGTTCCTGCCTCTGTATATCTTGACCTTGTAATGTAGTCATGTCTTGTATCTTCAATCCAGTTCCTGTCTTGTATCTTGCTACCTGTTTCTGTATTTCTGTATCTTGATTTCTGTTTAGTTCTTTTTCCTTATCACCATCCAGTACTACCTGCGACATTCATAGTCAGAGTATATAGTCCAAGTCCTGGGGACATCCGAGTAGGTACACTTGACCTATGACAAAGGGGGCTGCTAGAGGTGAAGAAACTCGCCATTAAAAACTTTGACTAGAGTGTCTGCATGTGGCAGTTGTTTTTCTACAAGTATTAAGAACATTATTGGAAACAACATGACTCTGGTAATTCAGACGGCGCCTGCCCCTATTACCACTAGGCCTATTCCTACCCCTACCACTTGTATTTCTCAGAACATAATTGGAGACGCAATAATGAATTTTAATGGTCATACCGGCCATTTTTATTACAAAAATTCCATTCCAATAATTCATTAACATGACTACCCTCCTATACATCAGTCCTACCTCATCAACAATTGGACCACATTACAACATGTGACTCCATATCTTAGACATGTGCCCACCCTCTTTACACAAATGTAGCGCCCTCTAAAATTTTGCTATTCAATTTAGAGATACCTGGACTGTAATCAGTCTGGATACTGATTATACAGAGCTCTGCATTCTATAGGTGTCCCTGAGTCTGCTGGATTGATTACTCCTCCTGTTGCTGAGGAACAATCACCTTCAAAGACCTTAAAAAAACAAACAGTCAAAACAAGATGAGTAATGCCATAATTAAAATTGCAGGGCAGGGGGGGTGTTCATCCTGAAAATGAACCTGCTGTGTCTCTTGTAGCTGTTAGGCTCAAACTACCCCTACTCTCTGAGACCACCCCTCCTCAGTAATCAGGTAAAAGAGCCTTACTCCTTTGTTATCTTTCCTTTTAAGTCCCTCATTGCCAGTCCTCTCTGTCCATGTCCTTTTGCCTTTTTGCTCCAGGCCCTTCTGTAACATAGAGATAGGAAATTACAATATAACCATGAAGTTCCACTTTCTATAAATAACATAACATTATACAGACATTAAACAATACCGCCTAGTGATAGAACTACTAATTAGCCATATAATATACGAGAAGGTATGAGAGGTTCTTGCTCATATGTCTGTATAAACATGCTAACACCCCACTTAACAACTACTTCTTATATACAGGTGAAACTCGAATAATTAGAATATCGTGCAAAAGTAATGGCAGTAATTGCTGCAAAAGGGGTCCAAACCAAGTACTGAGTACATATGCATGCTTGTACTTTTCAGAGGTCCGATATTGTTCTATGTACAATCCTTGTTTTATTGATTGCATGTAATAATCTAATTTTTTGAGGTTGTGGATTTGGGGTTCTTGGGGTTTTCATGAGCTGTAAGCCATAATCATCACAATTATGACAAATCACGGCTTGAACTATCTTGCTTTGCATGTAATGAGTCTATCTCATATATTAGTTTCACATTTTAAGTTGCATTAGTGAAATAAATGAACTTTGCATGATATTCTAATTATTCGAGTTTCACCTGTAAGTCCCATTCTTCAAACTGTGGCTTTGGTAGTGGTTTTATCATAGGATTGGACATGCACCATTCTGATCAAGTATTAACCTTCATAAATGAAAACATCCTTTCTAAGGGGTCTATTCACAAAGCTGCCGAAGAATCTGGCCGTAGCTTCGGCCGACTTTAATTTGTTACAATTCTAGCAGATGTGGAGGTTTGCGATTTCACTTAATTTCAGAAGCATAAAAATATTAATAGATGCATTTAAGATGTCCCTTTAATGGTTCATTGATATTTCAACAAGAATCATACAGATGTGGATCTCAAAGATTGAAAGACTGTAGTCCACTAATAGGTATTGAAAGAATTTGCCCTAAGAGCAGATTCTCATACAAAGTGATGTTTTTGTTTTCCAGACTAGTGTTCTTGCAGTGCAATAGGTTACTCAGCATGCGGTACAGCTTGGTGCCACACGTACGCTGCTTGACATCGTCAGGCAGCATGCTTTCTACTCTCACAGGGAATGCAAGAGAGCAATTTCAGGCTTAATTTAACCTTTGTCTAGATTGCTGGAGTTAAACTATTTGCTTGAAAATGTGAAATTCTGAAACTTTTCATCTGGTTTCATTGGAAACAAAACAAGTAAAGGCATGCAGAGAACACGGTTGTATAACTCAACTACTGGTAAAAAGATTCTGGATGATGTTTTATTCAATATTTTTTCCAATATAATTATTTTAATTAAGATTTCAGGAGTGGTAACAACAAAAGTATAAGTATTGTGGAGTTCACATAGTACCCTGCAAGAACAATGTTTCTTCCTACACTAGCAAAAAAACTGTCAGAACCTCTATTTCCTAGAGTTTGTGAGTAGTTCCCAACTGTCAATACCACTTTTGGTTGCCTAACAAAAAAGTATATATTCTTAGGCAACCAAAAGATGTATGCATATGCCCAAAACTAATTTATACATTAATAAATGTGTCAAAAAATAGAAAGTTAAAGTGGTATTGATAGTTGGGAAAGACTCACAAACACTAGGAAACAGAGGTTCTGACTACCCTCACCAAATAGGCCACTTGACCAGCAAAATGTCAGCCATGATGACAGGGGACACAGGAGCCTCAGGTCACTTGATCAACACTTATGACTCTCACCTCAGGTTACGTTAGTTGCACTCTTTTTTGATACGTTTTTAACTTCTTTGGGAATTTCCTCTACCGATGGGAATTATTAATAACCACAACATGGCTGAGTGTCAACCTATCTTTAGGACTCCAGCTGGTAATCCTTATGGTCCACATATTAGAGGTGCACTGAAATAAAACATTTAAAACCAAATTGAAATTTTTTTTATTTTTTTATAAACATTTACATTTTTTTAGATTTTATTTTTATTTATTTATTTTTATTAAATATTTTTATTTTTTACTCTACTTTTAGGGGCTTTGAGGAAATATTAGGGCCCTGATATTTCCCTTTTAAAATAGAAAAAGAGATTGAGTCTTCAATCTTTTTTTCTGCAGCCCCTGTTATAAATGAACAGGAATTCTACACTGAGTGTTCTTGTTCATTCCTAACATGTGCACATAGTATGTTTACTATATCCACAATCATGAACACTGGTGGAACTACCAGGGTCGCAGCGGTCGGAATTGCGACCGGGCCCTGGCATTCCACCACTTGGGGGGCCAAGTGAGGAAGAAGAGGGCCCCCTCGAGATCGTGCCGCTCCTTCCCTGCCACACAGCCACCCGCAGCATATACGGGTGGCTGTGCGGCGGGGATGGAGAGGCTGCCACCTGTCCCGCAGAATGTGTTGAATGTGTTGAAGACATTTCACAGCTTATCCAAGCCACATCAGAACAACGCCAAGATCACCACTGTTCCTCCTGCACAGCTCTTAAACTGAACCTGTTGCTTTGCCCTAGATGTTCACAAATTGTGTTGCTCCCTCAGAAGTATAATTTACTCTTAGGACTCTTTCACATGGGCCGGGCGCCTTCAGTTCCGATCAGCAGGGGATCCGTGCACGGAATAGATGTTACTGTTGTGACATTTGTGTCTGTCCAGTTTTTACCAGACCCATGTTGGTCTATGGGGAATCAGATGTAAATGGACATGTATGCCTTTACATCAGATTGCCTCAGATCTGCCACAATCAGGTGTTCTAAATCAGAACTCTGTTTCGTTTGTTTTTTCAGACCCAGCCAGGGGCAATCGGATGTAAACTGATGCACATCTATTTAGATCAAGGTGCCCATACGCTAACATTGGGCTCCCGAACAGATCAGCCTGAAAAACTGACAGGCGGACTTGATCGGAATGCCCGTGTGAAAGGCACTCACAAACAGGAACTACTGATATGTTTATACTTTGCTACATAATCATACAGTTATGGATAAAGATGTTTAAACAGTTGATCACATATGAAGCCATGTAGTTGATGACTGATTTTAAAGTTTAAATGTCATTTTTCTAGGTAAAAGTGTAAATTAAGAGATTAACATGAGCCTAGGTGCTGTTTCAGAATGGCACTTGGGACTGGATTTATTCATCATAAACAAACTATAACTTTCCAATTATTATTTAAAGGGGTTCTAAAACCTCTGGTTTTTTGCCTATATCTACTGCTCGCAAGCAGTAGATATAGGCAAAAAGTTTAAAGAAAAAAAACCCGCTTTAACAGCGGTTTACACTTACCCTGTTTTCGCCGCGCGCTCCAACCCGAGAATCCAAAACTGCTTGGATGGCCGCAAAGCATTTTGTGGCGGACGCATGCGCAGTTCGGATGTTCTGGTGGGAGACGAGCAGAGACGCAAGGTAAGTCTATAGATGTGTGCACCCACATGCAGACACTGCTGGATCGGAAGTTCCTGCAAGCAGAGAGGAGTCAGCGCTGGATCGGAGACCCGCTGCACCGCTGGAGGGACAGATGAAAACATAAGGAAAGAAGAGGAAGATCGGATTAAGAAACCTCATTTAAGGTAAGTGCAAACATTTACATTGGGGGGAGTGAAAAACATTTTTGACTTGAATGTCCCTTTAATCATGGCAAACACCCGTCTATTACTCTATTATTCATACTAAGTCATAATCATGGTCAGTGATTAACTGTTCAGCTTGCTGATTTTTTATGATAAAGTTAACATACTCTTAGGGTGCCAATACACTGGTCGAACTTCGGGCGTTTTTTAATGTACCGGCCGAAATTCACACTATGTATGGGGTTGTCAACTCCCTTTCAGCCAGCATTCCTCAATCAGCTGATGGAAGGAATCTGTTGGAAAATGTTTGAGTGATCAGAGTCGGCAGCTAATGAGCTGCCCGCTCTGATCGGGTATCCTGACAGGTGTTGGCGACACCTGTCAGAATACAATGTAAACAGCGGGATTCCTCAATCGACACACTGTTTGTGTTGATGGAGGAATCGGGTCAATTTTTATCATTCAGCCCGCGGGTTGATCGAAAACAATTGATCAGCCTGTTTTTGTAATGTGTGACAATATGGAGCTCATCATTTCAGCATAGCTCCTAATTTTCTAAAATTGGAATTGAAGATCACCCATATTTCCTAACTTTGTCATTGGTGACAATCTGTATGACAAGCACTGAGTTCTCACTGTTCCAACCTAACAGTGTGTCAATTTGATCTGCAGGTTGAGCATGTGGGAGAAATGAGAACCTGCGAGACAACACAGTGTTTGGTATCACAATCTTGAAAACAGATCAACCTATCTCCTCACTCACATATAAAACATGCTTTAAAATAAAATACTGCAATATTCGCCCAAAGTATGCACTAATATTATAATTTACCAGGAGTAGGCAACCTTGGCACTCCAGGTGTGGTGCAACTACAAATCCCATAATACCTTTGGTTCTGGGAGTCATGATGACCCAAAAATAACTGTATCTGAGAATAAATATAAGGTATTGCTATAGTTCTATATGTAAGATTGCCAGCCACAAGACATCAAGGGTACACATACTGTTTCTTTTGCTATAACCATCCCATTTTCTTTGTATGTATAGAATTCAGATATATTATCTTGAATAATTGACAGCAATTGGCATAGTGTTAAATTATATGTATTTGCACTACTCCATTTTCTCAAGTTCAAGTTTTTCTCTGCAAGGTAGAAGCTAGCTAAATGTACGCTTGCTACTACTTTGGAAACCAATATGTGTTCATTACTCTTTGTGTTTGTTTTCTTTAGGCTTCTCAGTATAATATTGTTGAGATATATCTGACAGATGAATTGTTACTTTCTATACTGGTGTCACTTTGTCGATTCCCCGTCAACAGACTGACATTTCTTTTCTGTCATTTTTCTGGCTAGGGGAATTAGCTCCTGGTGGGAAAGAGGAACAGACTGTGTTCAGGTGTCAGGAGAACGCCCCCAGAAGTCAGAGAGGAGTCAGGCGAGCTACCACTGGGATAGGAACGGACGGTGTTCAGGAATCAAGAGGACTTCCCCAGAATTGAAAGTAGAGTCAGGTGGTGAGCATGCTGGAGGCACACTAAGAAAGCCAGGAAGGCTGGGAGAGAACTGGTGAAGCTAGGAGAGCCGTGAGCCTGAGGGGCCACCAGTACAAGTGTGGAGGCTGCTATTATGTTGTTTTGAAGCCTTGCACGAATGTTATGCTGGACAACCCCTGCGAGGGTATCCAAGATGGATGATGAACTTTGTTTTGAATAAAAGTGGGCTACCGAGCCCTTAAACCGAAGATATTGTGAGTAGACTGCATTCTTAAGCGCTCACCCTATGTGCTAATATCCCCGAACATCACAATAAATATATATATATATATATGTATATATATATATATATATATATTCATGTATGTGTGTATAT
>NW_017306514.1:63412-79449 GCF_000935625.1 Nanorana parkeri
TAATTTTTTCTTTTATAAGCAAAAACTAAAAAAAAAGACCCACAACCTTTACAGTTTCCCTTTCACACTGTTCATTAGTCCTATTGCACTACTTTCATCAGCACTAATGCACTAGGGACAAAATAATGTTCATACGTTTGCTTATTTTCTATATGATCTTCATTGTAAGACTAATGTTAACACCAGGCCCCTGCATGGGCTTTACTGTGTGAACACTTTTTTCCCCCAAAAAAAACATGGGAAGAATATGCAAACTTCATTAAGTGTTTCTAGTAAACGTTGAATACAAGACCCCAGTGCTGCTAGGTCATAACACTTACCTACTATTCACCCCATGTATATACATGCGGATACTTCATCTGTCTTACATTTTACACAAGGTTATTCATAAAATCAGATCAGACCTTTGCTTTAATCTTACAGCATACAGTGATATGTTTTAGGCCCTGTATGATAGAAATATATACTACAGTATGTCGATAAACTTCTGATTAGCCAGTACGTGGAAGCAAGCACAAATTGATTGAGCCTTTTCACAGCAGTCTGTAAGCAGTGTACTGTGGAGCTCAATGGAAGCCACTTTGTTTTAAGCAAACTGTGATTTCTGTGTATTCAGAAACAATTGAGGGGCATTATACACGTTGATCTGTTCACTGCAAGTCATATCTATGTGTCTTGATACTAATTACATGTAACAATAACTTCCTTTACTGTTTAGAAAGGTCACTTATTAAAACAGCTACAATTTTGATTACATTTTTTTTTTTTTGCCTACTAGTTGGCATTCGGTGAGTTTACATTTGAGGGAAAAAAAAGTTAAATACCTATGTGCATAGCTTAAGAGTTGTCAGTGTGCCATGTGCATCTCTTCAGTTGGCCATTGGGCTGCCTAGCAGGTTTACACATTACTCCTGCATAGGGATGCACCGATACCAAGTACAGTACTCGGTACAAGTACGAGTACATGTACCGATACTTTTCGAGCTCCAAGACTACACTAGAGAAAAATTCAAAAGTTAGGAGGCCGCTGTCATTTGTAAGGAGCACACGGAGCTCCTGGGATTTGTACATCTCTTTTTTTTAATGTATGATTTTGGTTTTATAAATATAAATAAAGGGATGCACCAATACCATTTTTACAAGTACTGGTACTTGCCCAAGTTCTTACAAGTACGAGAACTGATACATTTTTGTTTATTGCCATGTGACAGTTTTTCTAAAACAATATCGACTAATGATTGCAGGACAGTGGTGGAGCGCCAGAGCTAGGTCCCAGCTGCAACCGCTGCAACCCTGGTAGTTCTTGTGAAAATGCTAAGTATCGGCATTGGTACTAGAAAAGTATCGGTGCATCCCTACTCCTGCAGACCTGATACTCAGCCCAATGGCCAATCGAAGGAGTGCCTACAACGGGCTGACAACATTGCTTCTATATGCAATAAAGAACCTTAGCGTTGTCAGTCTGAAACATGAAGTGCTACTTTTGACAGGATCTCCAGAAAAGAAACTTTGCAACAGATTCACAAAAAAAATTGCTTAAAGTGACACTAAACTAAATCTTAAAAATGCTTTCAAGTACCCTAACTATTAACAAAAATGTATCTTATTTGTGTATCACTCAGCTGTAGATCCTCAAATCATCTCTGAATTCATACTGACACTGTCCTTCCTTCTGGAGGGTGGCTACTTTTGTTCCCCATGGTCCATGTGTGTGTTGAGAAGTAGTCACCACTCCAATCTTGCTACTGTGATGGACTACAATCTCAATACAAATTAGTAAACTAAACATGACATTGTAGCGGTGACTACTTCACGACACACACAGGGACCATGGGGAACAAAAGTACCACCCTCCAGAAGGAAGGACAGTGTCAACACCAATTCAGAGATGATTAGTGTTTAGTGTCTCTTTAAGGGTTTGTTTCCACCAGCCCACCCGTCTACCGCAATGACCCGTGCCTGGAACGCAAGGGATCGCATATATAAAGTCTCCTTGCATTCTGGGGCAGGAGGGGGCAAGGCAGTGCCATTCAAGTCAATGGCATTGCAGACACGCCCCTCGCCCGCAGTACGATCGGCCACACAGGAACTCATGGTAATAAATTGAGGCTCCCTAG
Organism: Nanorana parkeri; assembly: GCF_000935625.1. NCBI lineage: Eukaryota > Metazoa > Chordata > Amphibia > Anura > Dicroglossidae > Nanorana > Nanorana parkeri. The sequence goes on from NW_017306514.1 coordinate 65,530, forward strand.
CAGCCAAGGAAAGAAATCTGTTTTACAATTTTCTTAATGAAATTGATCCTGTAAGGTTGATTGGCCTGGGGTGAAGTAGTCCGAGCAAGTAAGCATGAGATAACCCAGAGCAGTGATCCTGGCCAGCTTCAAGATCAACATTTTGGCCAAAGGAAATGTTCTGTCTAAAAAAACTTGCAAAGTGCCAGATAGAGTATCTTGTTTAAAAGGTCTGTCTACTTGGAATTGATTTCTTAGTTTTCTTGTGGATAGCAGAGTGTTAAACCACTTAACCGTGTTATCTCTCAGAAACTCTGGCTGTGCCAGGAGCCAGAGAACTGAGAATATAGAGCCAGGAACTATTGGAAGGGAGATGTTGTTATTATTGATGTTCTCAACAGATATTAGAAGCCAAATCTGTACAACAGATTCCAACTGTGACCAAAATATGACTTTTGGGTGGACTGACCATTTACATTACTGAAATATTTTTTTGTATGCATGTGTAAAGGGGATAGCATACCCCTGACATGACTGTAGGATAGTGTCTCTTATCCAGGACACTAGAGTGTTCTGGAGCCCAGCATACAGGCATACAGAGGGAATAAGGCACATGACTAAAGTAAGTTTAAAAATAGCCCTGCACATCACAGTTATTTGTCAAACAGTTGTATTAGATAATATGAAAAAGGAAGCATGTATGATCTGCTCCCTAATAATTGGGTCCTTTGGTGTCCTCAAAAGAGGTCCAAGTTATTTAACATTTAAAGTATTTGTCAGCCATTTTATGCTTTTTTGTGTAAAAGTCCTAACTAAGAGCAGGGACCACAAGGCACCAGAAGTCTCTCTGCAATTTTTTATTTAGTTTTACTTTGTTATTAGGGATTGACTTCCTAATGTCTGGGCTAGGCCCTGCCTATCTGCCTACATCCTATCCAGTAAGAGTGTATTTAATGGTCATTGAAGTGCTGTCATTGGACAGTAATGTAGCAGTTGAGAAGCATAGAAGTCAAGTTTCTAGTCACAAACTGATACTAAGTAAGCAAGGAGCACATAAAAGTGGGGATTTCCTGCTGATAAAATGTAGTAGCAGGCACATTTAAGTACTTGCTGACAGGTTCTCTGTTAGTGAAGAAGCTCTCTCTTTTGCCACCAGGGTGGTGAGGGGTTCTTCTGAGTTCTCCCTGTATAAGCACATCAAGTAAAACATGAAAATTCATACCTGAGAGGCCCAAAGGGCCTGAGAAGAATAAAGTACTGTATATATGGCTCCAGAATGTGGACAACCCTCAGCATGACTGTGATTTGTAAGTGGCCATAATTCTTAGAATAAATAATTGGATCTGGGCACTGAACATGCAAGGGAAGTATGCAGAAAAGTAAAGCTGTGAAGTCTAAAAGTATAGTTATTTTTATGCCTAAAACATAGTGTGTGCCCTCCTGTCTTTGCTGGTAAGGTGGTCAAATTTTTCCTATTTGTATTACTAACAGGTATTTGTTATTTTGTTCCTGACATTCATAATTGTTACAATGTCACATGTTACTTTATTGACATAAAATTGAGGGTTGCTGAAGTTTTGTGTAACAGTACATTTTAGCTCTGCTTGTGCACCACATACTACAGAAAAATAAATGTAGTGTTGAAGATATGGTTAAACGATGTATATGCAGGTACCATAGGGTGAATGAGTGGGAAATCAAACTTCCCTTCCTTTATATGACAAAACCTTGTGATCAGTGTAGGAGATAGAAGGACAATAGGAGTATTCGTAAAATATGGAGATGATTCGAGGGATCAGGCGATCCTTTTTGTAAGATCTAGAAAGTATATTCCATGAGATGTTCCTGTCACAGGCTTTCCAGAATAGTTACAAATAATCTTACCACATTACAAACTTTCTACATAGGGAAGAGCTATTCTCTGCCAGCCCACCATTTAATTAAATCACTCTTAAAACAAATGTCACTTAAAAAAAAATGCAAAACAGACCAGAATGCACTGATATATATTCATACCAACTGCATCTCTTGATGAGGTAAGGTCGTTGAAGAGCACTTTAATTGTGCCTTCCCCTACTGCCTCCAATGCATTTCGGCAAAAAGGCGAAATTTCACCCTCTTTTAGGTAAAGTGACAACAGTTAATTTATTCCTAGTGGTCTGCTGTAAATCTAGTGACCTACAACTGTGTGGCTATTTAAGTAGAAGCACAGTAGTTCACTACGCAAACATCCCTAGCAGGGACGTGCGTTCAGGTGGGGGGAGGTGAGGCAGAGCCTCACGTAGTATTATGGAGGAAAAAGCTGTCAGCTTCAAGTTTGAAGCTGACAGCTTTTTCTCCATTAAGGTCAGTTTCTATCAGATAACACAGCAGGGAAATCCTCCCCGATGTGTAACCTGTCATGGATGGAGCGCTGTCTGTTAATTACAGGCAGCGCTGCATCTGGCTTTTGACAGGTAGTTAGGTTACACAGCAGCGGGCTTCCCCACTGCTTGTGTAACCTAACTATTGAGGAAAGAGCTGTCACAGGGGAATGCCTCACCCGGAACCAGAGGTACCGCACGTCACTGATCCCTAGTGGAAATAAAGCTATGTACAATAGCCAGCACAACAATTATTTTACTGTGCATGTTCTGAGCTCAGCATCACATAATTCAAGAACATTGGCATTCATCCTCAGGTGCTGTTGCCAGCACATACTTTTATTTGTTTTCTGTGAGAATTGAGGTGTCTCAAATCCCAAGATATATGTATTTGGAAACTTCACCACTTCCCGCATTGCATGGCAGCAAGCTTCTCCACTGCCACACACCTCCCAAACCATGGCAATGGCCAGTAAGCAAACCCATCACAATAATGGACACAATTCCTATCTTACTGATAGGAAGTATTATATTTCCATATGAGAGTTCCATGAAATTCAAGATACCCTGGGTGCTGGAGCAGACATATAAATGTATGTACTGGCAGTGGCATCTAAAGGGTGCCAACTTTTGATATCTTGGACCAGTTAACTAAATGTACCCCGTGACAGGTGATCAGCTAGAAATCAATTGTAAATATATAAGGAAATAGCTCACAAAGATTCAATTTTTTTACTAAACCTCCATATTTATTTAACACCAAAGCATATGTTAATCTGTTTTTGTGATTTCTCCTTGAAACAGATTTGAGGTTTAAGCAAATGTCTGTTTCTGATGTAGAATGAGCAAAGTAAAAGTCATTATATTTTCATTAACTTCCCAAAAGATCAAGATAGTCATAAACCTTGCTGTCAGTAGTGATTGTGAAACTCATTACTCTCCAAGGTTCCACATGGACTGCCGTGGATAGCAGTGGGAATGGAGTTGACATCTTGTTTGACTAATGTTTAAACCATGCAATCTGCACTGATCATAGCAAACACGGCCTCTTACTTCACCATGAAGCACAAGCCCCTTTTTCTTGTTACAATAATTCTGTCCATCGATTGAATTATTTTACTTCTTTAGCAATTTCCATACTTGAAAACCACTATATTTTTGCTTCTTGGTGATTTTATTTAAAAAAAAACCTCAAAAAATATTAAAAAATTGCCAAATTTAAAGAATGGTTTCACATAAATGCTACCAAAAGTGATGATCATTTAAAGCATTCTGCCATTGCTTTGCTGGACTACAGAACTCCACCTATCCCCTTTCCTCTCCAGATGCATACATTGATTTATTTCCCAGCTAAACAATGCATGTTACAATGCATGATGTTATTGCAACACATCTGGGTTTTAACTACTTTTGTGGGACGCCCATTTTCATATTTCATATATACTGTATGCATATATATATATATATAATAGAGAAGCAGAAGAGACTACTGGGATCCTACAAAATACCTCAGGTAGGTAGTGGAGAACTTCTAAATAGTACATAATAAATATTGTGCATAACAAAAGAATTGGGCTACTATAACCTGACCTCACTGATGCTGAAATGTTTATAGCAAATTAACGTGACACTAAACTGAGGAGTTAAATCTTAAAAATGCCTTAATAAGTACCTTAGCTATTAAAAAATATATATCTTATATATCTTATTTACAACATATACAGTTGAGTGATACACAAATAAGATACATTTTTGTTAATAGTTAACCTCTTGCCGTCCGACCGTAGTAAAAAAACGGACAATTTTAGGATTTACATCCTGAGTTAAGTGTCACTGTAAGTTCTAGTTGGCAAAAAAAAATAACATAGATTCCAACTCTTTAAAGAAAAGAAAAGATAAAGAGGTACTGAGCTGGGGGAAAGAGGCTAATTGAGCACTTGAAATAACAGCAAAAACATGCACAAAAATACTTGTACATTATGGGAAACCTACCTCTGAGTTCACCTTTAAGTGATGACAGCTCTGCACTCTACATCAGCACCACTGACATCTTCTCAACCCATCTACTCCATCCAGCATCTTTCTTTTTCAGCCATTGGTCAGTAACGATGCAAATCCACACGCTGGTGTGCGCTGGTGTTGCATTATCTTACCACTCCATCTTGCACATGCTGAGAGTGTACTGAGAATATACACTACAGTGTGATTGCCCCTCAGGAAGTGTACACAAAGAAAAAAACTGTTACGAGAAAGGGGAAGGAGTTTTTCTTGGCAGAAGAGATATACCAAGTGTCTTCTACCAAAAAAAAAATCTATTAGCAATTTTTTTTTTAAATACCTTCCGTTACACTTTAAAGTGGACTTCATACAAAGATGCAAGGTCCACATATGTAGCTGCCCTCCCAACCGCTGTTAACAAAACACTGAATTAACAATTAAAAAAAAAAAATAGGTGAAAAGAAAATGCACAAAAAATGTGTTATGGCCTCTTCCTGTCTTTGACATCACTGGCATCAGATAGGTGTCTTGGGAAATCTTAGGATCTCAATTCTTGCAAAAGGTGTTATAGCACTGCACAGAAGTGCACTCTCAGGAGATTTGGGGTCCCCAACTTTTCCAGAATCCCCCATGAAGACCCAGTGATTTAACTCTCTCATAGGTGAGCCTGCCAAAAACCTGACAGGTAAATCTTTTTTTAGGATTTTTTTCCATAAGCAGGGGGTGGGGGGAGCCACATAAAGCAAGGTTGGCTTTAAATAGTAGCAGCCATCCTTTGGTGCCAGGTTTCTAGTTAATATAACAAATTATGTTATATTGAAGAACATCCAGTGATTAAGTGGGGACATAAATAAATCTTAAATTCATGAGGAAACTTTCTTTTCAATAACAGGCAGTGCCGATCAATAATGTTTAAGTTAGCACCGGGTTAGATCATTGCAAACAATGCTTCATAAACATGGCTTCAATATTTCAGTATTCATTGTCATTTCCGATCCAAAGCTGTATTTTGTGAGCATAGAAGCTACAAGGCATCGAAATTGGACATCCCCTAATGTTGTCTTTTTGGGAGCAGCAGGAGAAGATGGTGGCTGTGGTCTCCTTCCCATTAAACACTACAGAGCTGGAAAATGTCCAGAGGAAAAGCCTAAATGGGCTGATACTCACCTTATTATTGCAAGATTGCAAGGAACTTGCAATGTACTGCCACACCTAAAGGCATGTTTTCACAGATCACAAGATGTTCTTTATCCGTTATTTCTTTACATACTGGGGACACCTGAAGTAAGGAGATGCACACAGAAAAGTTTGCCATGGAAATAATGAAAATTCTATTCGGCGAAAAACAAAACTTTCACACGTACAATCTAATTTTTATTAGACATAGATTCAGACATTTCTACTAACAAGCAGTTAACATAAGGGCTACAAAATGAGAAATAATGAGCATTTAAATGCAGTGGAAATCTGTATACATTGTTCACTGTAGATTTTTACATATTGTAAAACACCTGAAAGTAAGTTTTTGACCTTGATGTGTAACTCTCTTTGAGTGGATACTCAGTTCTAAGTGAAAAGGACAATGCAATGTTCACGAATACAAATGTTTCCTTATCTTGCTTTTTACTTCTATTCCAAAAGATTAGCTCACATTCCCTTTGGTCTGTAAAAATACAAATTGTCAGCCGGAAAGCTACTTTGTTTCAATAAACTGCAGCTTAATTTCCTCCCCTTCTCTAATATAACATGGTTTGTTTAAAATAGAACTCCAGGCAAAACATTTTTTTAGAGTAGGGAAAGTTTAACACCTCTGTCAGGTATTGAGTGTTCCAGTTACAGCTGTAAAAGTTTCCCCATACTTTCTTTCCTGATAACAATGGTCTCTAGAATAGAAAGTAAAAGCAAATCTGGGCACACCAGCAGTAATGTTTTGGACCTGATCAAGAATTTGGACCGGATTGAGGTTCCGTACTTATATCTGCCGCTTGGCCTGATTATATAGAGTGTACACTCAGAGAGAAGTACAATTACTCTGACACGCGTTCGTTCAGAGTAAGGTACTTCTGCTTTATTCTTCCGCTTAATGTAGTTTTATAGACAGCTCAACGTAGCATTTGTGATAGGTTTCTAGGTTATAATTGGACTGATTCATTCAAGCTTAACCTCCTTCCAGGATGCTGACGTCTCGTCTTGGGTGTTGTTTCTCCTGGAGGCGGCATCTTGGTTTCTATTTCCACTGCGTACTTCTCATAGGAGGGGTGCTAAGTTGAGCAACTAACTAGTCAGCCATTTTGATTAAGGATTAACAGTAATAAAACATGGCTGTGGCTGTATTAGAAAAAAAGTTTTGTGGCTGGAGTCCTGGCTTAACTGTGCAGTGCCAAACAATAGACCTTTTAAACATCCTGACAGGATGTTGCACCTTGGCCATAAATTGTTGTTCTCTGTAGTGATGACCAGCTCAGAGAGAAAGGGGAGCCTAAAAAGATTGTATATGGCTTCTACTGCAGTCTAGGGAGGAAACATGTCCTTAGAAACAAGATTGGCCACCATGCATCTGGGAGTGTAGCCCTGAATGGATGAAGCCTGGTTAGAGGGGCAGAAGAACAATGACCTGGGGAGTCCGGTGGAGAAACTGCCCAGGGAGAGTGTTCTCCTTGGGTGTATTCTAACAGCTAATCCGGCTAAATGGATCCCAATAAGATAAGTGTCAAAATTAAATAAATAAACAAATAATCAAGGTCTGCTGCCGTGCCAACTATGTAGTGTGAAATTCTTAAACCATTCCCCTTGAGTGTGCCTGGACCGAATAGGCACCCAGAGCCTCTACAGAATGGGCTGAGCTGCTAGAGCCTGTACAAAAAAAGTAGGGGCAGCTATGCTATGCTGGGCAAAGTATGCCAAGAGCCCCAAGGCCACATGATCTAGTGAGGTTCAAGTGGCAGAAAGACCCAAACATATCCAGCAGCTCCTCCATTTTTTTCTTCCCTAATCCAGCTACCTTGTGCCACCCTGCCCAGGCACACACTGGAGGGGGCTTGGGGACACTGGGCAAGCTAAGAGCTATGGATGGGGCTGAGCGGCACTAGATTATGCTGGGGACATTGCATGGGGCTATGAGTTGTTGCTGGGGAGCACTGGAGGGAACACAAAAGCACTGGGTAGAGGGCTGTAGAAGGGGCGGGAAGGGAGTGGAGGGGGCTGTATGCAGAGGTACTCCCCCACTCACATTTACTTTTTAGATCTCCTTTCAGAATATTGAAACTTTCTCTTTCTCTAATCTGTTTGGTCATGTAATACGTCATATGCCAAGGGAGTGATTAAGAAAGGCACTTTGCTCTCAGGTGGCACCCAGAGCTATAAGCTATAACATATCACATGAAAAAGGGTAGAAATACCTTTGCATTTAGCAGCAGTTTTAGAGTTAGGAAATTATGGAAAATATAGGAGGGGATTTTGGAAAATAAGCTTAAAATTGGGATTTCTCTTTAATAGCCATTTTCTTTTTCCTAGAGAATAGACAGTGATTACAGTAGTTTCCAGTGTTTAGTGCTGAGAAGACCCAGATCCTTTGTCAAAATAGATGACCCATCTTTAATCAGTGAACATTTATGTATTCACCATTATTATAGTGCTTCTGGAATAATTCCTAAAAACTGTTTTTTACTGCTCATTATATATAAAATATTATTTAGAAACAGCAATGCATTCTTTGAAAAAACATATTCTTGTTGGTGTTATAAAACACGCTTTTTTAGCACAGAGCAAGTAAATCTACTGAGACGTGGGTCCTCCAGCAATAAAATTGATAAATTATTCAATACGTTCCTCCATCTCTGCTGCAAAGGTTTATAAATAGTTGAATAAGAAAGATTTGCAAAACATTTTAAAAGCCAGTGAGAATTGCCATAACCATCTATTTTCTGACAAAAGGATGCTGACATGATAAGCTGAAGTCTAGTATAATAGGTGACATTATGCCAATGCTTGCATGTTGCTACTACATTGTAATGTTTTTTTTTTTTTCACTGACGGAGTTAATATCCTGCACTTCTAGAAAAGGAAAAAAAAATGTAATCTTCACATACATGGTGTTGATTACTTTTTCAGCTCTGTTTAATTAACATGCTATCACTTACGTCAAGTGAGAGAATTGGATTAATTCATGATTTGCTTAGCTTCTCAAAATAGCAGAGTCTTTAATATTGTTATTTGATGTATATTTAAGGCCAGTAAGTACTTTTTCATACTGTTTGGGGCAAAAGACTTTTAACAATAGTTTATATGTTGTCATTTATGCATTGTAAGCAATGTACAGCAGGAAAACTGTTATTCTTACCAGCTTGCATTCATCTGATGTTGTTAGTTACCAGTTTACCAAAATTAATTCTGAGACTGTTCCCCATTAAGAGGTAGGCAGACAGACAGATCCACAGATAGCAGTTAGGAGGAGATGAACAACAAGAGACATCAGGGGAGTAAAAGAGACACAGACCATGGTACAGAGACAGTGCAGTTGGAGAAGAAGGATGAGGAGACAGCATTTTTTGGTATGGAATTTGAGTAAATTTGAGAGTTGAGATGTATGAAAGTGCAGTGTCAGGTCAAAAGAAAAACACATAGAAATTGCACTACCAAACAACTACAGCAAAAAGTCAAAATGACAACATCATCATATTTTTAATTATGCTGGCCGTACACTATTATATTGTCTTTGTTCCACCTATGGGCTGAATGAAGAAAATACTGTATAACAGATTCCCCCATCCACGCTTATGAGCGTGGATGGAGGAATCCCATGCTGATTTAGTTGGCTGATTGGCTGCAAGCTCCATTCAGCAGAAGATTTTCCAGCCGCGTCTTTTGGCAACGGCAGCCACTGTGGGAATTTCGGCTGGTTCAACAAGAACCAGCCGAACTTAGCATCATGTATGGCCATCTTAAAACTACATAACGGTAAACAGGGTGTGACTCTTCAATGAGCAGAGAACATGGCAGAAGCAAATTGTACTGCCTTGATCAAATATGGTTATGAGCATATTTGGGCAATGACGTCACCCAGGATCTTCAGCCAGGTTGTTGACACAATGACCAGCCGGAGGGGCTGCCATTTGTGACGGCAGTGCGTTGGAATAAGATCATTGTGGCATTGGTCATTGTTCAGCTTGATTAAAATTGATTGATCTACATTGCTGGATGACATGATTGACATGGTTTTTCATGGTGTGGGTGTTTTATTTACTTATTAATGTTATTTTGTGAATACGTAACAGTGGGTACCATGTTAAGTATATTAATGGAGGCTACCAGATTGTGATGAGCCCCCCTTTACTCTCAGACCCTCACATCCACAGGGGGCACATCAGTGCTCCCCACCCCCCTTCTTTCCTGGCATGTTTGGATATTGGCCTGGTATGGATTTTGGTGCTGACCAAACACTTTTTTGTGTTTATTTTTTTGCCTGGAGTCTTCCTCAAAATCCATACCAGACCCTTCGGAACCATGGAAAAGCATACAGCATACGTATTTTTTTGCAAACATGCTTTGATGCCATTAATTGATTCTGAATAAATAAATTCAAACATGCCTGCAAAAGCATGTACAGTAGTGCTATATGCGTGTTGGTGCACCGCGTTTAAAAAAAACCCATGCACATTCTTCTTTGGTAGTGCATTGGGCAGCCCAGTGAAATAAACACATGAACCAAGCCTAAGGCTCTGGTATGGATTTCGAGGGAGACCCCTTGCCAGGTTTTTCCTGAAGGCACAGTACCCATTTTTAGTAAACAATGGGTACTGTTCCTTTAACAAAAAAAACAGAATCTTATCCACTGCAATTAGCATCAATAGATTTTTTCTTGTTTGCTAAATGTCACTTTTGCCGGGGTGCATCATACCGGTAGGTTTGAGGCATTCCACATGCATGTTATTTTAAGAATTCGTGGAATTGATGTATTTAAAATGTGTGTAAAAATGGTTGAAAAAGGTTGAGGTAAACTGTTGTGAAAACGATGAAATGAAATTACTGGTAAAATAAAGCACTTGTCGGTTTACCCAATAATTTTTTGCATATTTAATCTTTATGGACTGTTTGAAGAAGGTGGTGGTGGTGTGTGTGTGTTGGGTAGTGCATGGGCATGCTAAAAGGTGCACATCTTTCTCATCTCATAAAATTGGGAGGTATGCCTAATGAGAAGCACTGGCAAAGCACAATACACAGACATTCCTTTTATAAAGGCTGAGTTCAGTTCCTACGACTAGGTTGTTAATGTTGTTAATCCAATTAGTTGCTAAGCGAGAAATAGAGGAAATCAGCTCTAATACACAGTATATTAGGTTTGCATACTGTAAATACTAACGTACAGTACAGTAATGAATACTGATTGACTGTTGGAATGAGACTAAGAAAGGGTGATTGATGTGAGATGAGCTTGACCCAAGTTCCCATACAGTGTACTATACCGACTGGTTGGAAAGCTAGTCATAACTACGAGTGGTCGTCAAACAGGTAGGTCGTTAAGTGAGGAGTAGCTGTGTAGAGTCATAAGATGGCATCATTGGTTATCTACAATACAGAGCACCCTTTCTAAAGAGGCCATACATATTATATATTATTTGTAAATTGACTTAATCCTAATATCAAGTTCTTCACACTCGCTCAGAGAAGGAAATATAAAAAGAAGGAAATTAAAGTGGGTTCCACAAATATAGATTTGGCTGGTTTTGACATGGTGCAGCAGTAATGCTTAGGATATCTTCTCTGTGTAAAAAAACTGGTGATAAACGGACTCCGAAATAGAGCAGATTAAATATCACAGCCTGCTGCCTTAGTTTTTGTCATCATGAAATTGCCTTGTAGAGGATTATTTAAAAACAGCTCACGCAGCCAGGAATCTATGACTCGATTTTGTCTGTATTTATTATATCTTCCAGCTGTTTATCTAGGGGAATCCCACAAATATGATCCTGCTACTAAATAGGTTGCAGGGATCTGTGAGAATAACACTAACTGAAGCTGACTGAATAAATGTAATATACGCTAAAAGAGGGTAACATGTTCCAAGTCCATTTCTAGCAGTCAGCGCTTAAGGGCAAGAGTGATATCATCTTGCAAACACAAACATTTCCTGTGTGAATGAATATATATATTTTTTATCCTTGTACCTAAAAGACAATTGGCCCTGCTTTACCATCACCAAAGTACAATAGTTTGCACATGTAAAAAACTAAATTGCTTGACTCTGCATGCACATTTGCGCATGGCTCAAGAAAGTTTTGGTGTGGACCAATTTGATGCAAAGTCATGTGCATCCTTTCCCGGATTAAGTTTGTGCATAATCATTTTCCCATGCATACTGAACTAATGTAGCTACCACTTATAAAGCCTGGTAAGCTGAAATCAATTAATATTGTTCATGGATTTACATATCTCTTAAATGACAACTGTACCCTTCTGGTACAGGTTGTCCATTAAGGCTCCCTGAGCAATACTATGCAGAACCACTGAAGTCCGCCATAAGTGCAGCCCTCACAATAGGGCTGCAAACACGCATGCACATGATAAAGAGGACCAAGCAGATATGTTTTCTGAAGCAAAGTTGTGCAGCCATGGTCAGCATCATACATAGTTACATAGTTACATAGTATTTGAGGTTGATTAAAGACACAGGTCCATCGAGTTTAAACTTTATGTGTAAGTGTGTGTGTAGTCTGTGCATGTGTGTAAATGAGTCCGTGTGGTTTTTACAGTGAAGTTTGCTGGATTGTGAACCAAGGTACTGTTTTTGCTAGATGGGCTGTACTCAGTTTGTTGGGAGCATGTCTCAGAAGGCAACTTGTTCCAAAGATAATTTTGGCCTTTAAAGAGGGTGCATTCAAAACCAGACAGCCACCATTCCCTGTCAGCAAAAAAAAATTGCCTCAGGGACCAATTACCAAACTAGATAAATACAGCATTATTCCAGTCCAAGAAGGTCTACAGCTTTTGATCAAAAGTACCTGGAAAATTATGATCTCCTTGTTTTAGGAAGTTGGACAAAGGTCCATATGGTACATGCTAGATTAAGGGAGTATCTTTCTCTGCTTCAGCAATGTGACACCCGCAAGCTCCCTGACTGCCACTTAGGCTGGCCATTCACCTAAAGATTATCTGCAGATTTTCTATGGTCAGATGGAAAAAGTACAACCGATTCCTCCATCTACGCTAAACTGTGTGGATGGAGGAATCTCCCGCTGGGCCAAGCTTCAGTACCTTGCTAGTCGGCCCCGCTGGCTCTCAAAATACCTGCACAATTTGATTGAATGCAGGCATTGGTCAGGTAATTTGAGAGCCAGCGGGGCCGACTAGCAAGATACCGAGGCTTGGCCCAGTGGGGAATTCTTCCATCCACGCGCTTTAGCGTACATGGAGGAATCTGTTGTACTTTTTCCATCTGACCATAGAAAATCTGCAGATAATCAATTAGTGTGTGGCCAGCTTTAGATCTTTGCCCAGTCTTCTCGGTTCGAAATCCAGGAAAGAAATATGCAAGATAATCCAAAATGTTATAGCTGTCACCAGAACAAAGAGGTAAGGATCAATCTTTCAATAAGGACACCGGGAACAACTATCTTAAGGGCGAAAGTCCTCTCACTTTGTGGAGGTTTTCTCTCACTTCCTGTTACTTCTAAATGACAGACAGTGAAAAGAAATGTCCTCCAATGGGCCACAGACAGCTCAAAAACAAACACACAGGAGTTTTTCCATTCCCTACTCTACCCAAAACAAAACGAAAAAGGGTTTTTGTGTCAATGTTGGAGAGATTTCCCATCATTTGATTTGATGGGATATCTCCCCAACAGGGGCACACATGGCAATAACATTTGAGAGAGGCTGCAACCCTTCCCACTGTATGCAAATCTGGATGACAATCTTTGACTGCAACTGGGTTTTCAATGGAATAAGTATTAAACACATTAACATTGCAATACAGCTAAATATGCAAAAAAAGCAGACAGTAAAAGTATTATTATGCACGTTAAACGGCATGTTTAATCTCTTACACTTTTTTTTTTTTCTTACAAATGAGCTTCCATAACTACATCGAATTAACATAAAGGGTTAATTCACTAAGGAGCCGATGGATCTAGTTGTAGCTTCAGCTGATCCTTCGACTCACTTTGGCCGCCGAGGCCTTTCGGTTCAGCCGAACCGAAGGGTTGCTGTACGGGCTATTCACAATAGGTTTTTGTCCTCCAGGTGCTGGCCAAATGTAAACAGTTAGGTGGAGCTAAGGGTGATGTCACCGCTAGCTCCGCCCAATTGTTTACATTTTGCCATCATCGGTTCGATTGTCATTTTGCGGAGGGAGTTCGTCTCGTGTGGTCGGGTCGGCGGGCGGCATGTTTAAAAACATTTTGCTGAGTCGTCATCGTTGTGGAAAATGCGGACCCCCACAACCAACGGCTTAGGGTTGGTGGGGAAGAGACTCTTGTCCCCATCAGCATGGAGACAAGGTGCTTTTCCAGGGGACCCTGGAAAAGCACCCTCTCAGTGCAGAGGGCATATAGGGAGGGGGAGTGCTCGCTCGTTCCCCCCCCCC
>NW_017306514.1:80303-98738 GCF_000935625.1 Nanorana parkeri
CCTGCCCTATCAGGCCTTTGTTTGGGGGCAGGGTTCCTCCTTAAAATTCCTACCAGACCTAAAGGGCCTTTTTTTTATTCTGCTCGCTACCTCGGAGGAATATGAGAATAGGGGCGGACAGTAGCGAATGAACTGCCGAAGGTTCGGCACAGCCGATTCAGATGTTGGATCGGCTGAGTTACATGGCTTATGCACTTTGGTGATTTTAGCCGATGAAAGGCTGGAATCAGCAGTACAGAGCCGAGGTGAATAGCCGAATGCCGTTCGGCTCAGTTCACTTCAGGCCGGTTATTCACTTGGCTGCCTTTGGCAGCTTAGTGAGTAACCCCCAAAGTGTTGTAGAAATGTAACCACCCCTACAATACCATTGACACTAGGAGGAGAGAGGGAAAGTCTGCATTTTAAAAGAATATTCGACCTTATGGACCATGTTTCATGCTACACCCATATTTAGGTTGTAGCATGAAGTATGGCCACATCTTGATTGGAGTTCAGTTGTAAACAGGCAAAACGTTTGTTGTTGGGTTGGATAGGCTAGGAAAGAGTTGTAGCCTCTGTCAAGCTTATATTGTCACCTTTGTCCCAAAATAGAGAGCTTTCCAGTAACTAAGGGGTCTATTTATAACCAATTTGCTGAGCCATTAACCCTACAAATCTTTCTCAATGTTTGTTGTGTGCAAATAGAAGCAAAAATAAATGTTCTCAGATATCATTTCTTTTCAGGTAGAATGTATGTAATGTAATACTGCATTATGGCCACTAGATGAAGCTGAGAAGAATAAGAAATAAATACATATTTCCTATGCACCTCAGCTCTATCCAGTGGCCAAAATGCAGTATCACATTACACACCATTGACCTGAAAAGAAAATATATCTAGGAACGTTTGCTTTTGTGTCTATTCACACAAAATGAATATTCAGAAAGTTTTGCAGGTTGAATGGTTATAAATAGACCCCTTAGTGTCCCAATAACAGGGTATCACATGAAAATCTGTCCAATGGGGACCATGACAGCAACAAAAAAACTTTTTAGGTGAAGTTGGGAAAGGTCAGAACCCCTGGAAGGTTTTTATTGCGTAGTTCTCCTGTTCTTGTGACACCTGTCCTCCTAAATTGTTGTGCTGGCATTACATGTACAGTAAGTGAAGGCAATGTATCGCCAATCAAGCAACATAGAGCAAAAGTATGAACACTTTCGTACCCTGTCCAAAATTTAGAAAAAAAAGTTGCCGCTGCATTTTGGGCTTTAAGTATTAAAATGGAATTATATAACTGAGGTAATCTCTAGCTGTGTATAATACAGCAAATGTTCGGGCAGGCAGGTACCACTAAAAGATTTTGTGAGTAACATCAAAGGAAAGTGTGAGTCACATATGTCTCCCAAGACACTTCTTGGGTACAAATGCTGCAAAGCACAGTGGAACATTAGTCTCAGAAAGCTGATGAGTAAAGCTATGCCTACCTAACCCACAAAAATCAATTAGGAGCCCATGCTGTGCTATAGGCCCAGTATGTTTCTAAACATTTAGGTATTTGTGTGACTGCTGTTTCATTTTTGTTGTAAATGACAAATCTAACAGCATGCTACTAAGGTAAGTAAGCTTTTAGTAAGAACCTTATTTTATTCATATTTAGAAACATACATAATCTTTGGAAATGAGCACATTCAGGAATGACATTGTGACTATAATAGGAACTTATGTAACAACTTTTTATGAATTATAGCTCAATCTTGCCATTGTATACTGTATATAGAACTTATTTGCCTAGAATGTCAGCGAAAACTGTGTAACCCTTTGACATTCAATTAAAAGATAAAAAAACAGCGATGCATTATAATCACAACAATCTCACTTCAGATGATCTTACTTCAGGATTGCAGATAATATTTGTTTTACATTATCTGTGTAATAATGGGTATGTGTTGAAGCCCCTATTTACTATGTAAGTTCCCATGTGTATTGTGGGGTGCAATGGGTGCAACTTTTTCACAGAAGTTCAGGCGCACAATGCAATTTTATTTGTATAATATATACATAACAAACTAGTAACTCTCTCAGGTAGCCATATTTGCATACCTAGGTACTTTTAGAAACTGTTATTCCTAAGGGTGTGGACAGGATGGTGGACGAGGTGGTGGGCAGAGTTATGGTGGGAGTGTCCAAAGTGTGCTTTAAAAACTAGGAGGGGCTCAAATTATAGGTCTGGAGTCTACAGAATGATGGATAGGTGGGATCAAGGTGCATTGGATATACACCATTCCAGTGACACTGACTTTCCAGGGGGTGGTACTTGGCTCATAACTAGGGGGTGGCACTTGGCTCATAACTATTCACCATTCCAATGATACTGTTGTGCTACACTGCAATGCACTTCCATCTGTAAGGTGCGTTGGGGGTGCCATTTACAAGAAATTAACATCTTTTATTAAACATGATTGTGGTGTTTCTTGCATGAACTGCCTGTTTTAAATCCCCCCACATCATTTCAATAGGATTCAAATCAGGGCTTTGACTAGCAAATCTGTACCCCTTCTTTTTGAGAAATTCCTACTAGTGGATTTGCTCCTTGTGGATTTGCTAGTGTTTGTCAGGTCATTATGGTGTTGAAAAATAAATTTGTGGTTCAACTTTTACTTTTGTAGAGATGGCCTTGCATGCTTAACAAGCACACTTAGATATTATACAGAATTCGTAGTTTAAAAAAGAACTGCAAGCTGCCCATGCCTTGAACCAGCAAAGCAACCCCAAACTATGTACGTTTTCTACCACCACTAGTGCACTACTGAAATGCTGTCTTTAGTTTGTACCAAACATATCTGCATGTCAGCTCAATCTTTAAATTATCATTCCACAGTCTGGTCTTTGCCTATACAGTATGTTCAGTAGCAGAGAGAACTCTAGATATCTGAGGTTCTAGCTGCATACTCCTTAAGTTCTAATAATTGGCACCTAATCTGGAACACCGATTTAATGGATTTAAAGGGGTGGCAAATGTAAGAGGTTTGCTTACTTTTTCCTTCTGACAAATCTGTTTTTTTTTAATGAATTCAGAGTGTGAGAATGAACACACCACATAAATTTTATGTGTTATTTGTTCAACTATATCACTTTCATCTGTAGGCGCATCTAATGTTTTCGCATGATATATTTAATATAAAGTATCTACAGAATTGTCCATAATTGAGTCAGCCAATGAAGCTGAAAAGATCAGTGTGCAGATTGGGGGTGTTTCGCTAAGGTGTTAGTTCAATATATATCCAACCGCACTCCAGACCGGAAACAAACCCAAAGATCGGGTGGGTGCCAATGCGACCGCTGATGCCTCCGCCAATAGCACAAAATTGATAAATGGTCACTCGCACTCCAACTTGATGAAAAGTCAATATCTTTTATTGACTGAGATAGTGTCACATTTATAGCAGCGACGTTTCGGAACATTTTATGTTTGCCTGAAGAAGGAGCCACTTGGTTCCGAAATGTTGCTGCTATAAATGTGACACTATCTCAGTAGATAAAAGATATTGACTTTGCATCAAGTTGGAGTTCGAGTGACCATTTATCATTTTTTTCCGCTAAGGTGTTAAACACATAGACCTGCAATCTGCAATAAAGTGGTATAAAAGAGCCTTTCCTTGAGGGGTGAAGATGGATGGAATTGTGCTGCACTAAGGGCTCTATTTATAAGTATTTTCACACAAGATTGACACAACCTTCACCCAAGATTCATACATTTTTGTAAGTGGATTCCATTAGAAAAAGTGTAAATCCTGGGTGAAAGCTATGTGAATATTTTGTGAAAATATCTATAAATAGAAACTTAAGTGTGAAGCCTATTTTGGGGAAGGACCATTTGTTGAATTCCTCTGTGATGAATGTCTGGTACATATACATATACTTTGGTTAACATTTGTATGATGACGTCAGAATGCCTGAGACCTACAGAGCAGCAAAGGGAATTAGAGAAGATAAACCCATTTGGGGTATTGATTGTGGAGCTCAGGGGAAGCCTGGAGGAGTGGGGAATACAGTAAGTACCGTTGCTTTGTATGCTTTCTCTTGACAAGCATTTAACCCAGTGTGGTGTGTGGAAGCCTTGGAGCAGGGGTCTATTTTAAGTCCTTCCAATCTGATATGTTTTATCCCTCAGACTTGGCATCATTTAGTTCAGCTGTCTTTCGATTCACTCTATCTTAGGTAGCTTCTTTGTGAAATCAGGACTAAACACCTTTGTTATATTTATGTTTGTGAATTAAACATTTTCATGAGAAATATATTGGTGGGAATTTATCAAAACTGGAACAGACAAAATCTGGAGCAGATTTGCAGTGCAACCAATCTGTCTGTTTCATTTTCAAATCTCACCTGAGCAAACTGAAGAGAAATGCTGATTGGTTGCCATGGGCAACTGCTCCAGATTCTGCCTGCTCCAGTCTTGATAAATTGCCCCCATTTTAAGGTAAAATAATGAACACATTTAAATAACCCATATAGCTTAGTGAATTGACCCTAGTGCTGGATCGTACATTTGAGTTTGAAACTTTCAAAAGATAAATAGCACTTCAAATTTCACATTAGTGACATCAGTGTTACTAATGAGAACTTATAAAAAATATATATGTATTAAGCCTAGACAAATCCGTTGGGGTTTCTCTGCCTGAGCTATCGACCAGATCATCTCGGTTTTTTAATTACAACAATCTTTACAACATCATTAATGTTTCCCTGAAATTACACTACTCTATGTCATGGGGAGATTATAATGAGAAATTGAAGCTGATGCTGGAAGATCTGCAAGCCTTTTTTAATATGGCTTGGGAACTACTACATAATTTAACCTTGTTGTTCCCAGTGAACTTAATGCGTACTGCACAGACAAAGACTACTTTATAAATGACCAACTAAAGGTATAAATGTAGAGAAGTATTATTCAACCTTTTTCTAAAAATATGCCCTTTAACAATGTAGCCCTGGCTAGTGGCTCATAAATGAGAGAGAGCCATGAAGCCAGTGGCGGAACTACCGCCGGTGCAGGCGGTGCGGGCGCCCGGGGCCTCAGGATTCCTGCCAGTGACAGTCAGGAGGCAGTGGGAGAGAAGGAGGCAGTACTGCCCCTCCAACTGCAGCTAGAAGAAGAAAGATAATTGTCATAGAGAGGACAAAGCAGGCTTTAAGAGAAGAGAGGTAGAGAGCAAGTCTGAAGGGAGGTTGAGAACAGGGACCAGAAGTGCACAGGGCTAGATAGCTGCTGGTGGGTAGGAAAAACTCAGAATCAGACACACAAGCCCAGAGCCTGTAAAGAGAGAGCCTCTGTGAAGGTAGATAACTCAGGAGACGCTAACCAGGACAGTGTGTGTGCAGCTTTTTATTAGAGAAGAGGGCCCATGAGGTCACCAGGAAAGGCACTGGATCATCAGGGAGGAAGGTACAGGCTAGAAAAGGGAGGCCCAGAGCATTGCAGGCTTTCTCTCACCTGACCCCAGGGATGTCCCAGCAGTGCAGAAACCTCCAAGTACAGTGCAACTTACAACTTTCTTCTGCCATGATCTTGAAATAGGTCTTTCAGGCCTGAGCACAGCTAAATAGTGGGGTTGATTGACAGACTGGGTAGATACTAGCCATACAGCTGCTATATCAATCAGCAGGTGAAATCCATCCACTTCTATGCCTCCCAGTTCTGTGAAACAGACCATGCTGTGGTAACAAGTAGGGATGCACCAATACCGGTTTTTAGCATAGAGTTCGGTATCAATAACCTGCCACCCAGCTTCCTGATTGCCTGGGAAGCCGGTGTTCTATCAAAAGCACACCAGCTTCACACACCCACGCAACACTGCAAGGCAGCCTGACTTCCTGATCAATCAGGAAGCTGGGCAGCAGGTCATAACCTACTGTCCGGCTTCCTGATTGATCAGGAAGCCAGGCTGCCTCACAGTGTCGCTAGGCAGCATGAAGCCGGCTTCCTAGCCAATCAGGAAGCTGGGAGGCGGGTCATGACCCACTGCCTGGCTTCCTGATTGGCTGGGAAGCCAGCTCCATGCTCCTGCGCAGCGCTACCGGGCAGAAGGAATCTCTCTCTGACCAGCAGTTCCGGTATCGGCGTAAGTATAGGAGCATTTGGTGCGAGTACTCACTCAAACACTCAGTATCTGCACCGATACCAGTATTGGTGCATCCCTAGTAACAAGGTAGAGTGAGGTTGCATGGTGATAGAACTACACAGAGTTGCCGATCAGCTTTGCTGCTGATCTGTGACAGATAACTTTTTGCCACTGTTGTACTCCAATGTTTTGCCCATTCTGCCCTCTTCATTTTCCACAAAACTATACTACAGCATGTTGTCTACAAATGCTGTCCTTACTCTCCCCTGGCTTCCACACTAGAGGCAAGCTTCCAAGTACATATGAGATATTGCCTAGGATTTAATAAGAAGATCGTTATGGTATGTCCCTTCTTTTTCCCAATAAGCCCCTACTTCTTCAGGTGCATCACCTCTTGCCATATGTGTGTCATGTCTGGTAAAAACATCTGCACCACAACTTCAGGAGTAAGAGTGGGTAGATCTCACTGTCACAGTTTTTACATGATCCAAAAATAGTTTTGATGCGTACCACTGATTCTGCTAGTACTATGGAATGCAGCATTGGACTTATTGCCCCCTGTCTGACTATTTTTTTATGTCAAATGTTAGTATAAATCAGCTCCTTCTGCCACAAACATACTCTGCTCTGCCTCTTTTACTAGCTTCTGTCATAAACGGCTTCTACTCTACCTACAGCGTCCGTAACCATGATCTCCTCCTGGTATGCTTCCCTAACTTTACCATGATCATCTTCTGCTCTGCTGCGCTTTATCCCCAGCCAGGATTACCTCCTGATATGCTTCCTTAACTTTACTTTGACCATCTTCTGCTCTGCTCCCCTTTATTCTCGATCATAATGAAACACTTTGCCTCCTACCCCTTGGTCCACTATAAGCTGACAGTCTTTAAAACTGTATGATGGTTATTAGGGATGCACTGATACCAAGTACCGTACTCAGTACATGTACAGATACTTTTCGAGCTCCAAGATTAGACTAGAGAAAAATTCAAAAGTTAGGAGGCAGCTGTCATTTGTAAGGAGCACACGGAGCTCCTGGGATTTGTACTTTGTTTTAATTTATGATTTTGTTTTTTATAAATATAAATAAAGGGATACACCGATAACATTTTTGCAAGTACAATACATTGTACTTGCAATACATTTTTGTTTATTGTCATGTGACAGTTTTTCTACAACAATACAGACTAATGATTTCAGGACAGTGGTGGAACGCCAGAGCCCGGTCCCAGCTGCAACCGCTGCAATCCTGGTAGTTCTCATGAAAATGCCAAGTATCGGCACTGGTATCTGAAAAGTATTGGTGCATCCCTAATGGTTATCATGATATCATAATCTATATTATACTTTGCTGTAGGTTTTCAAAGTACAAACTAAATTACATTTTAGATTGTGTATAACATGTCTAACCTTGCCCATTCTGGTACAGGCACACTTTTGCTAGTCATATAATCACAATGCAAAATTATCACTAATAGCATATGTATCCTTTGATCTGTGAACCAGTTCATGCAGTTCAAGCCTAGAATCTTAAGAAGTAATTCCCTGTGTTTCGGGCTGGCATTTTCTAATAGGAAATTACAGTGTTCAAGACGGCATCTTGATTACAGGTTGCAACTAAGGGAAGCAATTGCTTGCTAATTTGATTACTTTGTAGCTTGCGAAAATGTGCTAATTAAGTAAATTGCGGTAAAAGTTAAATGTGTTTTTAATAATACAAAATGGCCATTTCAAATATTTAGTTTTACAAAAACAATATATGCATCTGTAAAATAATCTGTTTGCAAATATTGACTGATCACAAGCTGTACACTTGAGATTAAAATCAAAATAACATGATTTATAAAAAATAAAAAATAAAGTTTGCATGATGTTTGTATGTTCTTTGTATGTTTATTTAAGTTTGTTTTGGTTCTGTGGTGTCCACCAGCATTATGAACATTTATAGGCAGGTTTGGTTATTTCCACAATTGATAAATATACTGATAGGATAATTGGTTATGCTGTTATTTTGTGTGCATGCTTGTTTAGAAACATTAGAATTTTAGCTCTTTTGGGGGCAAATGGGCAAGTGATGGGAGTGGTTTCATTTACTATTGCCACAAACTTTGTTGACACTATATAAATTAGTCATATATATGCAATAATGTGCCAAGCTGAAGAAACAATCAAATATATACAGGTAAATATACAACAATGATTATAGGCTGAACTCAAACCACATAACATACACAGTGAAAAAAAATCCAAAACGGATAAATGTTCAGGGCTTTCCCAATAGTGAGGTTTACAAAAGACTTCCTCATTACCATATAAACTGTAGTATATGTGCAGGACTAGAGCCACATCTAGTTATATACACATGCCGACAGCATAAAACGCATGCCGACCTGGTGAATCCATGAAACCAAAAATAAGAGCATGGACGAAGGGGAACATGCCTCATAATGATAAAACCTCAGAGGATAGGTGAAAATATCCCAATAAATCCTCTAAGCATAAACAGAAGTAAAATGAAAATCAATATATGAAAAATAAGCAACAATGTATAAGATACAAATAGAAATAAAAACAAAAAAATATATAAAACTCTGGTACTACGGACTCACTCCCCCTCTTAAGAAGGGAAAAGGTGCTTGAGACCTACTCTGTGGGTTCACGGACCCAGGTGAGCACTCCTTTGTAATTTGTGCATTCACTTGGTGGAGGTGAAGGATTATCAAATAGTCTGTTGTCCTGCACACTATAAAGTCTGCTTCGGAGGACTGCTCATGTTGTTTGTACACATTGCATCGATCGCATTGTTTGGATTCGTTATCTGCACCACATTGTTTGATTCGTTTTGGACTTTATTTCACTGTGTATGTTATGTGGTTTGAGTTCAGCCTATAATCATTGTTATATATTTCACTGTATATATTTGATTGTTTCTTCATCTCGGCACATTATTGCAAATATATTTTGTATTATATCAGATATAATTTTAGTGCTTAGTAGTTCTTTTTCACCTTTTTTTTTTTGCATCATCACTGGCGCAGATCTTTTTTGTTTATTTATATAAGTTAGTTAGATACAAAATTCTATTTTAATCTGTTACATAGTTACATAGTGGATAAGGTTGAAAAACAGACAAGTCCATACAGTCCAACCTATATGTGTATGAGTGTATGTATCAAATTTGTTACCTCTTCTAAGAGTATACAAATCTCTGTATACTTCCAGCTGTTTCCAATACCTTGGGAAGAGTGTTCCACATTTCTGGTGCTCTGAGTGTAAAGGACCCCTTCCGCAATTTTAAATTAAACCTCCTTTCCTTTAACCTTAAATTGTGCCCACGTGTCCTTTTAAGGGACCTACATTTAATTAAGTTGTTACTTCCCTAACAGTTGCCATTGATTATTTGTAGATAGCCATCATGTCTCCTCTTAAGTGCCTCCTCCCTAAGGTAAATAAGTTTAGATTACTTAATCATTCCTTGTAGCTGAAGCCCTCTAGCCTCCTTATTTACATTGTTGCACTTAGCTGGACCCATTCCAATTCTAGGCATTACTGCTATTAATTGGGAACCAAAACTGAGCCGCATAGTCAACATGAGGGCTAACTAATGTTTTGTAAAGGGGTAAGAGTATTGATTGGCCCTCAAATAAATGCTCGTTTTATTGCATTATAGTATTTAGTTTTGTTAGCGGCCTCCTGGCATTGCTAGGTTTGTGTTCCACTAGGACCCCCAAATCTTTTTCTGCCTCAGGTTCTCCTACTGTAACCTTCCTAATGAATATCTTGCATGCAAGTTTTTAGCAGCCAAATGCATATTTCAGGTTGAACTTCGTCTGTCAAGTGTCTGCTCACCCCCCTATTTTATCCAGGTCTTCCTCTAATGTTGCTACAGTTATTTCCCTGCATAATTTTGTCATCTGCAAATACAGAAACTAAACTCTTAAATCCAACCTCAATGTTGTTTAACCTCCCTGGCGGTAATCCCGAGTGTGGCTCGGGGTTAATTTTCAGTACCAAGAGCTGTAACCCCGAGCCAGACTCGGGATTGCGCAAAATTGTCACTTACCATGTCCCTGCGAGCCCGCGGTGTCATCTGCTGTGTTCGCCTGGCCGATGACGGCATTCGGCTTTCAGTTTTGTTTTCGGGCGTCACAGCGGAGGGCAGGGCCGGCAGGAAATTCAAAAGTGAAAACATGACATTTACACAATGGCCCTGTCCTCATTAACAGGTTGCCCCCCTCCCCACGTTAACAGGCTGGTCTGACAATAGAGTTTCTCAGCATTGTTTTAATAAATCAAAACAAAATATGCACAAGCGTGAGTTCAAGTTAATTGTTATAAAATATACTAAACTAAAACAGAAATGTGAAAGCAAAAATGATTGCAATTTAAAATACAGACTTTTTTTCTCCAGAAATTAGGTTACATGTTAATGGTAACTGACTGTAATTTGCTTTTTTTCTGCACTTATGTATATAATACAAAAGGCACACAGAGAACTAGAGGTTTGTAATAATAAACCTTTCAATGGTATAAGAAGTAAGACGTTGTCATAGTAATTTCAACCACGTGATTTGTATTTTTCTATAAGTAACTTCAATTGCATCTGTAACTTTTGAGTCATAAAGGCAAAGCATTTAAATGTAGGGATACAATAGAAATATATCAATGCTTACAAGTGAAATACTTTCATATTCAGAAGGTGAAAAATTTGAAAGTTACAAAACACTCAGAGGGGAATTTACTAAAACTGGAGAAACCAATCAGACTCTATCTTTCATTTTCAAAGCTTAACTGATCAAGCTGAAAATAGAAGCTGTTTGGTCACTATACACAGCTGCACCAGTTTCTGTCTGCTCCAGTTTTAGTAAACCAACCCTCAGTGTCGAGATTTTTGTTGTCTTGGATAAAGGTCCTTTTAACACCTAAACACATGCTCTTGCATTCGCTAGACATGAGTGCATCAGTTTCCAGAATCAAAACACTTCCTGTGCTTGTTTACAACATTGATTGATATACCATGAAATGGTATATTGAAACTTGAATCCTGGGCTACTTTTCCTAGCAGCTCACACATCTAATTTATTGTATAGGTGTGGAAGGGTGTTCTCTTTTTTGAGAAGTTTGGGTATAATCATGACGAACAAATATACTGCCCATGTAACATTTAACTGCCTGACTGCTTGTGTCGACCCATGCACAGGCAGAGATCAGCAACAATAGGCCAATTTGAGTCCCTGTCTGCTTTAAACCCAGCAATACACTGAGGCAACAACTGGTTCACCTAAAAGACCCAACTCCAAAACACAAGATGAACAACATTGTGTATGCAGTTCAGTGCAGTGAGGAGTGCTCAGAATTGTATGTCGGTGAAACAAAACAGCAGTTACACCAGCGTATGGCACAGCATGACCACATCTGGTCAGGATTCAGCAGTGCACCCACATCTAAAGGAAAAAGGAGGAGGACTGGTTTAAAATAGGTGTGAAAGAGGCCATTTATGTAAAAATGGAGAAGCCAAGCTTGAATAGAGGGGGGGGGGGGGGGGGGTGAGACATCTATTGTCTGCCAAAAACAATGCTGTTTTAACACCTCTCTCTGGGCAGGTTAATAACACCTCCTGACGCCGATTATGTGGATTGGAGCAACATTCACCATATTTATTCCCAGATAATTTTTTGTACAAGTCATTCTGAATGAGAAAGCTGGTTGGATGACCAGTGAAACGTCTTCAAGAAAAATACAGCAAGTTCTGTTGCCTTGACTTATTTTTTACAGATAATTTTAGTTGCTTTACACATGCAGCCAAGGTGGAAGATTATGGGTCAGATAGAAAACAGCTCAGGAGCAGCAGGCAACAATCTTATCCACCAGCTAACAGGAGTAAAATCAGGATGTTTAGCATTTGGACTTTTGTTTGGTTCATTTCATTTTTGCCTTACCTTTGGCTTTAATCTCGAAGCTGCTCCCAATAGTGATAGTGTAACGGCCACCGTCGTATACCTTGATGATCGGGAGCCAGCCGCATCTCGGATCCGCCGCTGTGTTCCACAGTGGAACGCACGCTCGTCGCTTACGGGTTCGAAGGCCGGGTGCGTTCCACTCTGGAACGCGGAAGTGCGCCTATCCGTTCGGCGGCTCCTCCCCAAACAGTACAGCACTATATAAGAGCCCAGACGAGACAGCATGGCGTTCCACTATTGAGCCAGAACGCCTGCTGTCTCCGGGGACCCTCCATTGCCTCCAGCATACTCCTGCCTGCTACCCTGCCTGGAAACCGGACCGCTAAGGACCCACAGCTCCTCCTTCCCTTCAAACCTCAAAACTGCAAGTATTCAGTGCTGTTGCACACCCATCATTAGAGACTGTATAGGCTAGCTGCAAATTGCATTGAGGCTTGTTACTTGCTTGGAACCTGGACTACTACTGTACTGTTTTGTACCTCTCCCATCTGCTAAACCAGTATATCCCTATTACTTTGGTGCCCTGGGGTAGGGCTTATGAAGAAATAAGCTCACTCTAAACCACCGTTTAGTTAGATATAGGCTGTGATGCAAGAAACCCTAACTCTCTGTTGTTAAGAGAGTGAAACCAGGGTTTCACTGACTGAGAAGCCTCCGCAGTTGCGGTCCACAACCCCTTCATCCTCAACAGGTGTGACATACGTGACAGATAGCTTTAATAACTTCCTCCTCTGACACTCACCAAATTTGCTTTTAAGGATGAGCCCATTACATTCTTGCCCAATGAATGTCAAATTAAATTCAATATTAAACATTGATCAAAGAAACAGTGTAAAGCAGCACTGCGAACAACTGCTTGACTATCATCTAAACATCAGATTAAGGTAAAGTAACAGTGTACAGTGTACAAAAACAGGAACAAACAGTTTAAAAAATTGTTGTTAAAGTGTTTCTTGCATCAGATATCTTAATTAAAGATATCTATTAAACAGAATATCCTGGAGACAAGTTCTGCCTCATAAATTAAATATGTTAAATTTTGTTATACGTGTAAGTGCGTAAGATCACATTATGAGACTTCTTACCTTTGAAGTTTCTCAAGGCTTCTTTCTACTGAGATAGAGGGGTGAAGGATAGCAAACGAACAGGAACGGGCTATCATTGACCACAGAGTATTGCACAAAACTTTGCATTTTTTCATTCACATCGCTGCTGATTGAGTTTTAATGTAAGTGTATAAAGAATTTATGATTAAAGTTTTATAAGGATTTTACACTATGTGGCATCTATCTTTCCTCTATGGGATATGAGTAAGCTATAAGAGTTATCGCTTTATGGATGAATTAGCAATCGGCTGTCTGGAATGGGGGAGAATCTGGATTGTTAAGGATTAGAAATAGATCGCTTTTAGACCATCTAACAGTGGTCTAAAGATTCCCGTGAGACAATATTGAACACTGAGAAGCACCTGTTTTGGTGTGAAGTGGAGCACAAGATTCACTTTACACAGTATCGGGAGAATTTGTAAAGGACATTTATTGTGATGTACACATAGTACATCACATTGCATGGTGATACAGTGGTGGAACTATACATGATTAATTTTATAATTGTATTAATATCATTTGATATTCCATTTGATATCATATTTGGATTTTTACTGGAGGAGTATATGATTTTTGGTGGTAATAGAACATGCACTTTAGTGTTCGTATAAGCATTTTAAGGTTTTCGGTATATTCAAGATTGTCTTATCCAAGTTGTTATCCAAGGCACAAGGTAGAAGTATATACAGTATGATCAAATTATATATTGTATGTATTGCACTATAAAAAAAAGGAATATGTCTATTTTCATAAGGAGAATGTAGAATGTGGACATGGATAAATAATCATGGTGATTTTACAGAAGTAGCAAGGTCTTTGAAGCTGTTTATAAGGAGGTTAAAATATGTTCGTAGAGGCATGTATGTTAAAGTATAAGCCACACACAAAAATATTTTACAAACACAACTGTACAAACCTTGGGTAATAAAATCCGGCACATAGAAAATAAACCAGAATGTTTAATACAGCAGAAAAAAAGGGAATTTACTTTTAATGCAGAATGCTTTATCTCATCTACTTTATTTTTTCCATTATACAAAATATGCTTTAAAATCTATAATTAGTACATCCACTTACAAGTGTCTTGAAAAGGAGATGCTGCAGAAGGTTGCTACATTTTGCACATAACATCTGGGTTGCTTCAGGAAAGACCATAGGAAAGAGTAGTGTCAGATGTAGTCAGATGGTATTTTCTTCTGCAAATTCATAATGTTCACATAACATGCTCTCATCTTCACTTCAATTTGTTGATCATATTTCTAAGCTGACAAAAATGGATAATCATGCTAAGAAAGTGATAATAAGCTGTGCGGAACATACTTTAACAACAATGGTTGGTAAAATGTTGAAACTTTTAGTGCTAAATAAAAAGAAGGGTAATTAACAAACGGAATGAAAAGGGATAGGCTTCTGTTGACTATGACTTTGACAACTTTTGATTTTACTAATTGCATGTACTTACTTACTTACAATAAAACATATTGAAATGGAAATGGATAGGCTTCTTTGTGTATGTATACAGTATATCCAAAAGCACAAAATATGCATAAATATGGTGCTAATTTTTCCTTGAGGCATGTTGTTAAACTAAGTGGCACTCACTGTATCCAGACGTTTATATGTAGAAAGATATTATTTCAAATTATTAGATATTATTTCAAATTAAGTTATCTACAGCTTAAATACTTTTATCTTAATCTGTCATTAGGGGCATCATTGAGGTGGGCAATAACGCCTTTAGAAGACCTTTGTCGGAAAAGCAAAGCGGGCATACATATTCTGTCAAGGCTGTATAATATTCTTATATCACATATGTACCCCTCTTTCCCTTTTGTGGTAAAAGAATGGGAGAGAGAATTGGGGTATCGAGTTGGGTCAGCAGAATGGGATGAGGCCTTTTTATTAGTGTTCAAAGCGAGTGTAGATGCGAGAACGCAAGAAAGAAATTATAAGATCTTAATGCGATGGTATAAGTGTTCAGATCGTATTGCAAAATATTCTACATCAGTATCAGAGATTTGTTAGTGTTCCGGAATAGAAAAGGGGACTATGCTACATGTTTGGTGGGCTTGTGGAAAGTTGAAATAGTATTGGCAAACTATCTTTGAGATAATAAATCAAGTGGTAGGAGGGGGGATCCCTTTATTCTTAATTATCCCAGGATCAATTAAGGCAGTTAGGAAGGGGGTACTTAGATTTCTTGTAGCGGCAGCTCCAGCTCCCGTACCCAGACTGTGGAAATCATCACAGATACCTGCAATTAAAGACTGGATAATAGAAGTAAATTATCTAATGCGCATGGAAGAAATTTCTGCTAAGCTTAATGAGGCCACTCAGGTCTATGAAACAATATGGGGCACATGGAAGGAATTTCTAACCTCACCCAGCCTATGTGGATTTCTTGAAAAAGAGGATTAAATTAAATAGAGATCAGACTTCAAGAGTGTCCCCCATTTGTGTGTTTTTTGTCTTGGCTGGTGTTGTTTGTATTGTCTTGTTTTGTTGGTTGTTTGTTATTAAATGTAAAAAGCACATAGGAGCTCTTGGATGTAGAGCAGTGGGACTTAGAAGAGCTCTCCACTTCTCTCTCTGAGATTGTATGGCATACTACAGTGAGTGGCCAGATTATTATGACCGCCCCATCAGTACTTCGTTGGGCCACGAGATAACTCCACGAGATAACTCCATGAGATGACTTCGTTGGACCGCCTCGTGAACACTCAGTGTATATCTTGCACATTCAAATGTCTACGTAAACTTATGGAGGTATTTAGTGGAGGGGTGATATCAATATAGGTGTAAAAGGATATGATTAGAAAATATAAATAATGAAAGATTGTGAGGAGAGGGGGAAATGAAGCTGGATATAGCCTGGGTATGATATACATTGGAATTTTCTTTTTATGGATATAAGGCAAATTAATAATTGTTTGTTTGGAGTAAAAATAAAATAAATATTATTCAAGGGGAAAGGCTTCTGTTGACTATGACTTTGACAACTGTTGATTTGACTAATTGCATGTACTTACTTGGAAAACTCAATAAAACATATTGAAATGGAAATGGATAGGCTTCTTTGTGTATGTATACAGTATATCCAAAAGCACAAAATATGCATAAATATGGTGCTAATTTTTCCTTGAGGCATGTTGTTAAACTAAGTGGCACTCACTGTATCCAGACGTTTATATGTAGAAAGATATTATTTCAAATTATTAGATATTATTTCAAATTCCTTTACAGTAGACATGTAAAGGCTCAAACAAAAGGGTTTTGTTTTGGATCAATTCTTTTTTTTTTTTTATTTTGGATCCAATTTCGATTCAGTTTGTAATTCGGAATTCGGTGCAATCTTAATTTTTCGTTTTCAGTTTGGATAAATTCAAATCTATTTGAATTGAGTTTATTATGTTGTTAAACGTGAAAATTAAAACAAAACAAAACTGTGCGAGGCTTCTCCTATTCCAAGAAAGAAGCAAGGTACGTCGCATAACATAATCCTATATACAGACCAAAAAAGTTACTTCAGACCGTATATATAGAAAAGTATAAATTCTTTATTAGATCAAACATAATTAATGCACGAAAACAATTATTATTATGGCTCCAGATCCCAACACCAACCTATAAAAAATTTGACAACGTTGTCAATTCATGAATACATTCACACACTCCTGAACGGGTTATCTTGAAACCTACTCGTGGGAATATTTTTATACACCTAAGGGCTAACCTTCATATATGTGAAGCTCACTGCTGCCCAGTAAGTTGTTTATTTGGTATCGATCCACATGTATTTACAGGGAGTATTTACAGGTTATTTACCAATCATTATTGAATACTATGTGGCCGGTAACTTGGATTCAACTAAGGGCTGCATATGTTCAGTTCCTGGAAGGTCCTTAGTGTGAACACCTGAATCCAACTCCAATTAGTTAGTCATTGCTTATAGGAATGGTTTTATAAACAGGATTTTGTCCTTTCCTTTTCCTTTCGATGTCAGTGTATAAATAAAAACCCATAAAGATAAACACAGAGAGTTCAATAATCTTGATCATATCGGTTAAACGCCATTTATAAACTCCAAATATGTTTAGTTACACCAATCTCTATAAGAGTGGGGTGGTTGGCCATCGAGGTATTTGATCACGAAATTCTTAGAGTGGGATTGGTGCTAGGGTCCCCTATGTGATCACTCACATATTTAAGGTGATCCAAAGATCATTACAGAGGAGCCAGCACATCCCCCGAAGCTCAACTCCACTGTTTGGAATATAGTGAAAGTCTGATTTCCATGCATATATTACTTTGTCTCTACAATTAGAGATATATAGTAGCGAGTTCTTATAGCGCTTTATCGGGTACTAACCGGTTTTCCCCCCTCTGTGTTGGGAGTCCGACATCGTGTAGGCTGTTGGTTCGTTGGGCTCTTGTAAAATACTTAGATTCAAATTTTAATTGGCTTAAAGGGAATCATAGTATGGGCCCATGTACATATATTTACAAGTAACCTCGTACGTTTAAATGAAGATGTATGACTTTGAACAGACATATCTCTTTTAGTGGTTGCCCTTGAAACCTGAAGCTATGTCAGAATTTGTGAAGAACTAGTAAAGAAGCAGCTGTTATGGGAGTGGTTTAAGAACAAGGTTCTGTGTTTTAAATAGAGTTGTAGAATACATTTAGAAATCATGACTAAAGTAGTTTTCGTGAAACCATATAGAGAAGTATAGTAGTCGTGACGTCAGAAATAAGTTAAGAATATGCTTACAGAGTCATGATCTTATAGGATAGACCAATCGTTAACGTCGATTTTGGTATATAAGCGACAGGAGACAGACACTCGGGGCGCTTACACACTACAGACACACAGACACGCCCACACTCACATTTGAAAGAGACTTTGTTATCCCACCTGCTAGAAGACTATTTTGGTCGAACCTACTCAAAAGGCTGAGGAACAAACACGAGTTGACTAGTTTTTTAACTCTGAATTAACTAAGAACTATATACTTTGAACTATCTATTTGTATATTATATTTTTGCAATATCATTGTATGCTGTGACTTTCCATTATACAATTAAAGTCACAAGTTTTTCAATCTACAACTGGACAATCATTGATGAAGATTAATCACCTTCAACAATTAAAGTCACAAGTTTTTTTCACTCTACAACTGGACATTCATTGATGAAGATTAATCACCTTCAGACACTTAAATCGCAAGTGTCAGTCGAGAAATACTAATTTTCTTACATGCGCCAAA
>NW_017306514.1:98750-99078 GCF_000935625.1 Nanorana parkeri
TCGGTTTCCTCCTCTTGCTTAAACGGGGGAATTGAAGAAGTGAAAAGTTGATGCAAGTTCCGGAAACAAAATCGGTGAATCTTAAACAGTAAGAAGGTGATTGGATGCGTTTTCAGCCAAGAAGCTGACTGATCCAGTTCGTAAAGGACTTCGTCTAAAAGTTGGTGAGTAATGGATTTTATTAATGATATAGCTATTGAAAGTAATTTAGAGTTTAAGAACTTGTCAAGTCATAGTTCTGATGCTTCTCTATGGGTATCTATGTATAATCAATGTTTGCTAGCGAATACTGACATTGATAAATCAAGGTTTACTATAAATAAGTTGA
>NW_017306514.1:99105-124491 GCF_000935625.1 Nanorana parkeri
TTGTAAAATACTTAGATTCAAATTTTAATTGGCTTAAAGGGAATCATAGTATGGGCCCATGTACATATATTTACAAGTAACCTCGTACGTTTAAATGAAGATGTATGACTTTGAACAGACATATCTCTTTTAGTGGTTGCCCTTGAAACCTGAAGCTATGTCAGAATTTGTGAAGAACTAGTAAAGAAGCAGCTGTTATGGGAGTGGTTTAAGAACAAGGTTCTGTGTTTTAAATAGAGTTGTAGAATACATTTAGAAATCATGACTAAAGTAGTTTTCGTGAAACCATATAGAGAAGTATAGTAGTCGTGACGTCAGAAATAAGTTAAGAATATGCTTACAGAGTCATGATCTTATAGGATAGACCAATCGTTAACGTCGATTTTGGTATATAAGCGACAGGAGACAGACACTCGGGGCGCTTACACACTACAGACACACAGACACGCCCACACTCACATTTGAAAGAGACTTTGTTATCCCACCTGCTAGAAGACTATTTTGGTCGAACCTACTCAAAAGGCTGAGGAACAAACACGAGTTGACTAGTTTTTTAACTCTGAATTAACTAAGAACTATATACTTTGAACTATCTATTTGTATATTATATTTTTGCAATATCATTGTATGCTGTGACTTTCCATTATACAATTAAAGTCACAAGTTTTTCAATCTACAACTGGACAATCATTGATGAAGATTAATCACCTTCAGACGCTTAAATCGCAAGTGTCAGTCAAGAAATACTAATTTTCTAACAGCTATCATTTGGTATTCATCGCTGTGTTATCTTGATATGTTCCCTGGTAGTTCAAGACCGCCCAGACAGGTACAAAAACGTTGACGCGTTTCGCCCCTCCTCTTGTGGCTTCATCAGGACGTAGTCATTAGAAGGGGGTGTTGCCTTTTTATAGGACCTCTAAGCACCTATCTCTATTAACCCCTCCTGCCCTCCCGGACCTCACTACGGAGTCATAGGTTTAGCAAATGTAGTGCACATTTTCCTCTCATTTTACATACATTCCTTTCTCATATTTAAAAAGAAACTAATACAGTTTAAACAGTAATTTGTTGCTGTTGTTATCAGGGGAGAACCCCTGTGTAACAAATACAATATAAATCATAATTTGTTGCCACTATCATCAGGGGATAGTTTCTATATAGCAAATACATTACTAAGTATGGTTTATTGCTACTGCTGTTTGAATTTTAACTCTAGGTAACCAAAATAGGATAGATGTATAATAATGTGTCGGCGGGGGGTATTCGCCTG
Organism: Nanorana parkeri; assembly: GCF_000935625.1. Classification (NCBI taxonomy): domain Eukaryota; kingdom Metazoa; phylum Chordata; class Amphibia; order Anura; family Dicroglossidae; genus Nanorana; species Nanorana parkeri. The sequence goes on from NW_017306514.1 coordinate 100,379, forward strand.
ATTTAATGGAGTGTAGGGGGATTCTTTTTAATTGCTTTTACAAAAAGACCTGTAAATTAAATTCAGTGTTGAGTCCTTTTGGAACTAAAGTGTCTAGTTTATACATCCACATTTTTTCTTTTTGTTTAAGCACTTTATCAAAATCCCCCCTCCTTCCCAACAGATTCAATACATAAATCCCTTTTATTTTTAGACCTTCCGGGTTTCCATCATGGTGCAAATGGAAATGTTGAGCAATGGGGCTATCAATTTGTTCTGTAGTTGGTGTTTTGTCTTGCCGACATAGTATTTGCCACAAGGGCATTCTAATTGGTGGACTACCCTGCTGGTTGTGCAGTTAATAAATTGTTTAATATCATAGCTTTTCCCACCATCAATCGTGTAAAATACCTTACTCCTTTCCACAAATGGGCAAATTTGGCATCTCCCGCAAGGGTACATACCTACAGTTCTCAGTCTTCCTTCTCCTAGCCATGTCTCCCTTGTGCTGGATTGATACTCAGAGGAGACTAAATTGTCCCACAGATTGCGGGCTCTACGGGCTACCAGCTGGGGATGTGGGCCCACTATTTTACCCAAATCTGGATTCAGGTGTAGTACATGCCAGTGTTTTCTTAATATATTTCTTAATTCCTCCCATGGTGAACCGTGCTGGGTTATCATGCGGACAGGGCCTTCAAAGTTCTTTTTTTCTTTTATTTATTTTTTCTCTCCAAGGATCTGTGTTCGTGACCTTTTATTTACTTTTGTTTTGCTATTTCTCAGGGTTCTATGGCAGTATCCCCTATCCCTAAATCGTTTATACATTTCATTGGACTCTTTTTTATAGTCAGATGTCAATGAACAGTTCCGTTTTACCCATAGGAACTGGCCTGTGGGTATGCCTTGTATTAGTGATTTTGGGTGGTGGCTAGTGGCATGCAAGATGGTATTTGCTGCTGTTGCGTTTCTGAAGGTATTAGTGACCAGCTCCTCATTCTCTATTCTTATTAGCAGATCCAAAAAGGTGATCTCACATTGACTCATCGTATATGTTAGGCGTATATTTTTGTTATTTTTGTTTAGCTCCCGCATGAACATCTCCAAGCTTTCCTGTGAGCCCTCCCATATCATAATGGTGTCATCAATGTACCTAAGCCAGAGTCTCGTATGGCTCAGGTACAAATGATTGACATATACTTCCTCTGTTTCCCATAGACCTAGATGAAGACAGGCATATGCTGGTGCCCAATAAAGGGGACCATGGAGGTCCCTTCTATTTGTCTATAGTATTGGCCATTATACTGAAAACAGTTGTTGTTGTGGGCAAACTCCAATAATTCCCCCAGAAATTCATTCTGGGGTGCTGCTAATGGGAAATGGTGTGTAAGGAAGTGATATACTGCCCTTAATCCACAATGGTGGGGGATAGAGGTATACAGGGATTCTACGTCTATACCCACCAGATAATATCCCTTCCCAATCTTAATCTTATTTAATTTTCGAAGTACATCCCCCGTATCCTTAATATAGGAGGACAATTTGAAAACCAAGTCTTTTAGGAGGGTGTCCAGATACTTTCCCAGATTCTCTAATGGGCCACCTACCGCTGACACTATGGGTCTGCCCGGGGGGTGAGATTTATTTTTGTGTATATTTTTTGGTATGATATAAAAGGTGGGAATGTTGTACTCATTGGTTCTTAAGAATTTGAATTCCTTGGTGGATAAAAGTCCCACCTCCTTGGCTAAGTCCAGCTTAAAATTAAATTCAGATGTAAATTTTTGAAAGGGAGAACCCTTCAATTTCTCGTATGTTTGTCTGTCAGAGAGTAAACGTTTAACCTCTCTCACATTCATGTCTTCCGGTAGTAGAACAACATTCCCCCCTTTGTCACTCATCTTGATAATTAGGCCTGACTTGTCCTGTAGTTCTTGGAGGGCCCGCCTTTCCGATCTTGAAAGGTTATCCTCTCCCTTCCGCGAGCAGAAATGTGGGGTTCTGATAGTTCATTTACCAAATTCTAGGTTATCTTCCAATAATGCATTGAGGTCCTCAAGGGCTTGTTTGTTTTCAAAGGGAAGTCTGTTAGATTAATAACTTCATTTCCTTCCCTTTCCTCCCCTTCCCCATGTGGAGGGTGTGGGTTAAATTCGGTATCTCTCTTTGTCTGGTGGTTACTCCTTCTCCCCTGGGTTTTCCTACCTCTCTTTCTACACCTCTGCCTCTGCCCATGTATTGTTACCTGACAGCGTTCATGTCTTCCTGGGTATTCTTTCCCTTGTCTAAAAAAGTAACTGATCTCCTTGGTCCTTCGTTTTCACTTTCACTAGATGGTCTTTCCCCTCCAGATCTCTCCTTATTCCAATAGAATCTCCATCTTGATTGGCTCGGCACCCTCCGTTGTGTTAGGTCAAAGATCTGACCTTTTTCCCAATCATCCATGTCTCGTTGGAATTTAGACTGTTTTGTGGATCATAGACTTTTCTGGGTCCTTTCTACCTCCTTTTTTAAGAAGACATTTTGTTTAAAAAAATCAAACAACAGTAGCAATAAACCATACTTAGTAATGTATTTGCTATATAGAAACTATCCCCTGATGATAGTGGCAACAAATTATGATTTATATTGTATTTGTTACACAGGGGTTCTCCCCTGATAACAACAGCAACAAATTACTGTTTAAACTGTATTAGTTTCTCTTTAAATGTGAGAAAGGAATGTATGTAAAATGAGAGCAAAATGTGCACTACATTTGCTAAACCTATGACTCCACAGTGAGGTCCGGGAGGGGTTTATAGAGATAGATGCTTAGAGGTCCTATAAAAAGGCAACACCCCCTCCCAATGACTACGTCCTGACAAAGCCCCAAGAGGAGGGGCGAAACGCGGCAACGTTTTTGTACCTGTCTGGGCGGTCTTGAACTACCAGGGAACATATCAAGATAACACCACGATGGATACCAAACGATAGCCCAACGAACCAACAGTCTACTCGATGTCGGACTCCCAACCCAAAGGGGGAAAACCGGTTAGTACCCAATAAAGCGCTGTAAGAACTCACTACTATATATCTCTAATTGCAGAGACAACAAGTTCTGTTGATCGTCTGTTGAAATCATGTTGAAATCATAGAGTTCTGGCAGGTGCCGGAACTCTATGATTTCAGTGTATTTGTGCTGGCGCCTGTGTTATTAACTCTCTGTATTCTTTTAAAGCGTCACCTATGGTCAATTTTTGGTATGGTAGTTTTTTGCGATTTCGCGGGTGCGCGCAATTTTAAGGCTTGACATGTTGGGTGTCTATTTACCCGACGTGACCCCGTCTTTTATATTTTACCAAAAAATTGGGTAATAATAAACGTATTATAACATAATGTAAAAAAAATAAATCAAGATTTTCAGTAAATTTTCCTTAATATAGTAAAAAATTAAAACCCCAGTGGTGATTAAATACCACCAAATAAAAGCTCTATCTGTCCCCAAAAAATGTATAAAATTCATTTCAGGACAGCATTGCATGGAGGAATAAATGTCAGTCAAAGTACTGCAGCGCTGAATACTGAAAAATTACCTTGCCAGGAAGGGGGTGTAAACACCTGGTCAGCAAGTGGTTAGATCATTTTGCAAATTTTTTTTCACATTCTTTGCACTTATTTTCTGTTCTGCTCGGTACTACGGAGGTACCGAGCAGAATAGCTGAGCCGAATGCTGCTAGGCGGCATTCGGCTATTCACTCACTGCCTTTCGGCCTATATGAGAATAGGGGTGAACGGCAGCGAGTGAACTGCCGGAGCTTCGGCTCAGCCGTTCCAGATGTTGAATTGGCTGAGTCGAAGTCCTTTTGCACTTCGGCTCAGCTCCTCCAAAGTCAAAGATTCAATTTACAGTATCCCACGAACTAAAAGAAGCAGTCAATTCTCATTTCCCTCACCAACAGTATATCATTTATACGTTGCCTTCAGTATTAAATGTTCGCCTCTTGAGGGATAATTAGGTTAATACCCTCTACTCTTGGAACTGGGGGTCTTTTTATTAAGGATGTACCGATACCAGTTCAGATACCTGCCATTTTCATGAGAACTACCAGGGTTACATTGGTTGCAGCTGGGACCTGGCTCTGGTGCTCCACCACTATCCTGAAATCATTAGTCGATATTGTGTTAGAAAAACTGTCACATGACAATAAACAAAAATGTATCAGTACTTGTTTCTGTAAGTACTTGGACAAGTATCAGTACTTGTACTTGCAAAACTGGTATCGGTGCATCCTTTTATTTATATTTATAAAGACAAAATCATATATGAAAACAGAGATGTACAAATCCCAGGAGCTCCGCGTGCTCCTTACAAATGACAGCTGCCTCCTAACTTTTGAATTTTTCTCTAGTCTAGTCTTGGAGCTCGAAAAGTATCGGTACTTGTACCGAGTACGGTACTTGGTATCGGTGCATCCCTACTTTTTATCTAGGACTGTGTTTTAATTAGACTTGATAAAAAATATTCCCATTATTTATCATTGTTTTCAAATGACAAAACATAAAAATGGTGTTTATCATTAAATTGTCCTGTGTTGTATTGTTTCCTCTTGAAGAAAATCCATCAGTTAAAAAATGTAATAGTAATTTTAGCATGAGGAAACATGGTGCAGGACAGATAAAGTCCTCAAAAATGTGAAAATTTTAAAAACATTTTGGAAATATGTTGGCCAACATGGGGAAACCTCTTTCTTTTTTTAACGTTTATTTAAAAATTGGATTTAGTAACACTTTCAAGCAGTAGGGGAATTGTATTGATAACGCCCTTGTACTAGATCATGGGGGAGAGGATAGCAAATTATTGGTTCCCATTATGTGGCTGGTAAATAGTCAATGCCGTAAGCAACCACATCATCTGCACCTCCTCGTGTGCACTGGATCTGCAGAAAAAAATCCCATACCTGCCAGTGTCAGAGCTTGGAACTTTGAGCGGGATGCCCAATCTTTAAGGCTTTCTTTTTGAAGCAATCAGAATGCTCAAGGGCATACAGGCTCATTTTTCAATGGCATGAGGCCTACACAATCACAGCCTACCAAGCATGGGAATATCAGTATGTAATCCTGGTGTTTTGGGTCGGTATCTTTAGGTAGAACTGCATAGTAAAAGTGGATTAATTACCTCTGTTCAGACATTTATATAAAAAAACTCAGTTGCATACATATCAGCCCATAATTCTTATAGTAAAAAAAAAAGCTTTAAATCCAGCCATCACTTATCTGTGGCTACATGCACTGTGACGTAATTCATCCTTAAGGATCACAACCAAGATTTTGAAGTTTGTTTTTAGTGGGTTTCTAACAGGTTACAGTACCTAGTGTTTATTTACATTAGATGGCTACCAGGCTACTGTAACATACTCACCTCCCCTTCATTCCTGTCTCTGTGCTTGGCACCGCCCCCTCAGCTGAGGCGTCATTCAGCTCCACCCTCATACCTGATTTAAGGCGCCAGATTCAATTGTCCAATGTCAGTTCAATGTGTAGACACCAGGTGGTAACACCGCACATCTCCTGTCTGCACTGTGACCTCTCTCCCCCCTCGCTTTACTGAAGTACCTTGCTGGAAGACACGCTGCTGCTGTCTTCCCCAGACATACCTTCCTTGTCTAAAGCAGACTGACACTGGACTTTTCCTTCTCACAATCTCAGCTGCTGCTGCTACCTACAAACCAGGACTGTGTCTGGATATTGCTCTAACTAACACAGCTACCATCCCCCAGTTCTCAACAAACAGATCTGGCTGAAACAAACTGCTATCTCCATAGTTAAAGGCACAGCACCTCCAATAGCTGTGAATTCCTGAAGTGTTCCAGCTGAATCGCAAGTATTTTTATTTCAGTTGTGATCCATAAACGCACATCTAAAGTTGAGCAGAAGTGTTACATCTACCAAGATTCCAGTTCCATGGAAAGTGATACAAAAAGGTAATAACTGTGTGAGGATGAGTTGATGGAGAAAGTTAAAGTTCAGTTGTTAGGTAAAGGTGAGAAAGGCTTCCCAGAAGAGACGAGTTTTTAGGGATCGCATTAAGGCAGACAGAGTAGGAGACAGCCGGACAGTTTGGGGTTCCAGACGATAGGAGAGGCCCTGCATGTATGGGAGGAAGTGATCAGAAAGTTAGGGAGCAGGGGATCTTGAGAGTAATGTAGAGGACAGTTTGGTAAGGTAAATGAGTCCGGCAGCAGATAACAAGGAGTGAATTAGTAGCTTGGCGGTGTCTTTGGTTAAGAAGAGGCAAATTCATAAATGACACGACCCTTAACTCGAATCTCAACCCACCTCCCCTCTCTCCTTTGGAACACCAATGCCTTCTAGCATCCAAAAAGGCTAGCCTAATGAAGTGGCTCACTACAGACACCCCATCCGTGTTGGATGTACAAGCCATTCTCTTCTGGCTTATGCTTCTTGAAAAACTGGACATGAAATTCAACGCCCATCGAACGGGTAAATCCTTTCATAATTGGTCCGATTACTTTACATTGGTACTGACATTAGCACAACTCAAAGACGTTATGGCCACTTTCCAAAATACTCACTGGTACCTTATAGCCAAACCTGACAGCTCCTTAGGGGCTTTAGATGTGCTGTAACAAATTCATGCCTGGCGGAGCCCTTCGACTTGACAGAGGTACATACCTTTCGAATTCTACTTGGCCTTAGCAAGTAATGTTGTTTCATCCATCCTTTGACATCCCTATATGCTGTATGTGTGTGTGTGTGTGTGTGTGTTCCGACGCCCACCATTTCCAGCTCATGGTACACCAACAAGTTTACATTTTCAGACCATCTTTTTTCCCCCTTTTCTTCTCAAAGAACCTTCATCTCCTTCCAGGTTTATTATTTTTTCTGCCTTATAGTGGTTCTTTCTCTTCCCTCCTATTCTTTTCTTTATTATTATATATTGTCTTTATTTCCTCTACTGCATCCTATTGCTTCCCTTATTTACGCACATTATTTATCCCTAGGTGAATCCTTTTTGGAAATCAATACTATGACTGCCTATATGATAGTATTATTGATGTGTTTTCATTCATGCTCCTTCATTCGCAGATGTTCTATAATACCTGTTGTATTGTAATGTTGAAATTTCAAGAAACATGTATATGCTTTAAAAACGGGAAGAGGCAAATTTTGGAGACGTTATGGAGGTGAAGAAAGCAAGATTTGGATACTTATTAAATGTGAGGACCAAAACAGAGGCCAAGATTATACCTAGCATGCTCTCTTGAGGGGTGGAACTGATAGTTGTGCTATTGATCTTGACAGAAGGTCGGGGGAGGGGGCAGGAGGGAAGAAAATATTATGAGCTCAGTTTTGGACAGGCTGAGTTTTAGGAATTGGTGTTACATCCAAACTGCTATGTCAGTAAGGAAATTAGTGATGTGCGAGGAATCGTTGTGAGCTCTGAAGTACAGAGGTAGAAGTAGTATTGGAAGTCATGGGAGATTATCAACTGACCAGGGGAGGAGGTATAAATAGAGAATAGACGGCGTGTGAGGACAGAGCTATGGGGACCCTTTTGGAAAGATGAAGGGAAGGTTACACTGAAGTAGTGCTTAGATAGTTAGTAGGAGAGCCAGGAAAGATCAATCAGACCAGAGCAGAACTTTGGTGGTGAAGTGAGTGGAGTTTTTTTGAGGAGGAGCAGATGATCACCTGTATCAAAGGCAGCAGAAAGGTAATTTGATTTAGCAGTTAGTATGCCATTAGTGAGTTTTAGTAGGTCAGATTCTGGCATATGCCAGACTGTAACCTAAGACCAGACTTAAGAAGGTTGTTATCAATGAAGTATCATCTCAGATGGTTGTAGACTAGGTGTTCTAGAAGTTTGGAGGTAAACAGTAGCAAGGATATGTTAGTGAAGTGGTTCTGACTGGGGGGTGAGGGATTTTTAACTATGGGTGTGACCAGTTTTGGAACAGCTTATGCTAGTGTAATGTTATGTCTTTTGGGCACTAGATGGCACTGTGGTGCAGTGATGGTCTCTATGCTTATGTATGCTTGTTTGTGATATACAGGAAGTTCTATCTAGATGTTGTTTCCTTCACAATGCTCTATAATGCTGTATTCAGATGTAATGTCCTCATAAGCAAGTAAAACTTAATTCAGCATTCATCAAGATCTCAGTGCTTCATCAAAACACATAACCAACAACCAGTGCATGGTTAAGAAAGAAGGGAAAGATGCCAGTAGAGAGGGAGAGACTGAATATTTAAAGGAGAATTATGGGGTTAGTGAAAAACACTTATCCCCATAATTCAAGCTGACCTGTGACACTAAATCTGTCACAGGTCGGCTCTATTGATCGGAAAGTTAGTGAATACATACTGCCGATTGCTGACTTTCTGATCCTCTCCCTGCAGAGAGCAGTGACTGTCAAATGGGAAGCCGCAGCCGTATTCGGCTCAGCTATTCAGCTATTTTGCTCGGTACCTCCGTGGTACCGAGCAGAATAGCAAATCAATGAAAAGAGTTTAAAAAGAAGTTGAAAAAATATTGTAAATGTAAATAAATAAAACATTTTACAAAATTAAGATTTTTTTAAAAAGAAAAAAACAATCAGGTTTAGCTAGCAGTGACAGCTAGCTCCACCCAACTGTTTTCTATTGGCCAGCATCTGCTAGAGTCTTCTAGTAGGTCCCGGCCAATGAATAACAACTGGGCGGAGCCGGCCATGACGTCACAGCCGGCTCCGCCTAGTTTTTATTGTTTAAGCATGTCAAATTTTTATTACATATAATAAAAATAAAATATTACAGTACAATCAAAGATTGGTATGCCGCAAAGACTACATATCAGTGCGCAGACTGAAATCCAGACATGTCAAGCAAATTACTTCCATGAAGTGAAACTGAATAACTAAATCTATACCATATGGCTACCTTCCGCCGGATTGTTGCGCCTCAAATATGTGCCATTTTATTGTTTAATGACAGATCAGAATCCCCAGGTCATTTGGGGACGCTGATCTATCATTACAACTGGGCGGAGCCAGCTGTGACATCAAGTCTGGCTCCGTCTAGCTCTCATTTGCAGGGCGAAAGGCCAGCCTTCGGCAGGCCGTTTGCCCCGCTTTGGGTGTCACTGTATGTGCATGAGGGCTTTTTATTTACTTGATAAATTATTATATCTGTCAGGTACTTGTGAGACATGCTATGTCTTTCTAGATTCTTTCCAAAGAAGCCAAACAATGGTGCCATTCTCTTCATAAGGTAGAATAAACAAATAATTCAGGATTCCACCTGCAAAAGAGTGATACCTTCATTATGGCCTTGTAGTAGGGACAGAGATACAAGCTTCTGTGGCATAATCTTGGCACTGTTTTCTCTGACATGCCTGCAGATGATTTATCCTATCAATGTCCACTTAAAATGAAAAAAAATGTATGGAGTTAGCCTTCAAATTAACTGGAAATAAATGCAAAATATATTGTATATAACATATAATATCAATGTTTGTAACTCTGATTTTACTGTCATGAACACAGAAAAAAATTAAGTGAAAACATAACTACATCAAGGCATATTTTTAGAAGGGGTAATGCTTAATCAAAGCCTGGAATGCACACAGATCTTGGACCAAATAAAACATATTCTGCAATCATGAAATGGCATCATCTGTGCTCAAACAGGGGCAGTCATTTATTAGTCATCACAGGCAAATAAAGAATATAAACAGTCAAATGAAATCCCGGCATTTCAGTACGGGCTATTAAATTTGAACAGCTGCTTGAGAGCCCACAGAATCCATGAGCCATGATTCATCACCCAAGGCAATTCTTTCAGGCTAGAATCTGGACCAACATTGTATGTTTCTATATTGTAGGCAAATTCAATGCTAGCCACAATTAAACAACAAAATTAACTTTACATTAGTAATATGTTAGAAATTCATTTCAATACATAGTGAAGTATATCCTTTCAGGTTGATCAATTTTCAAGAGACAAACAATGCTATTTGGAAAAGTGGTGCTTGGGGAAATATAACATAATGAGCAATGACAAATCCTTATGTGCTATATGGATTGCACAATCCTTGCACAAAGCTTAGAAGTAGTTTAGGTACCCAGTGTCTGGAGAGAAAAGATCTGGAAATAAAAAAATACACTTATACTGTGCAGAACTAGAGTACCCAAGGGAGACTAAAGTGGAATAGAGGCCATGTTTGTGGAAGTGCTAACAGAAATAGGTGAGCAAACAAAGCATTTTGTTTTCTTTCTTGACAAGTATTCAGGTTATGCCCTACCACAAAATATAAGTGTCTCTCTGGTCAACATACAGTATCACAATTAATTCAGGACTAGGACAATCATTTCTTCAACAGTCCTACAGTCTTCAAGCAGTCTCATGTTTCTGAGGTTTTGTCTCAAAATCTTTTGTCCCGGGAAGAGTCTCTAATTTTGTACATTAACTTTTTAATAACAATTTTTTGATGTAAATTACGTTTTATTTGTTTTTCTGATTAATACAATGATACTCCAAAAAATACAGTACATGAAAGTGGTCTTGACATTGCAGTACCACAAACAATATGAGCGAATGTGCCTGGTTTGGTTAGCAGGCCATTAATTAAACTCAATTTAAATTACAGAAACTGTGAACTTTTATCCTAACCTAAATGGGGGGCAATGGGGCTGCACCAGCAGCTCCGGGCTATCAATACATCAGAGGCTCCTTATTCAGGATGCATGCAACATCTTGTCACCACTCGAAGAAGTGACCAAAGTGGTGACCATAAATTTACAATGTGATCACTCTGGTGTTCCTACAAGAGCACACTACAGCTTAGTGTTATAGACCAGGCACTGGAGACACAGAAGTACAAAAAAAAACCTCCTACTGCCTTAGGGCCAGCAAGATCATTTGACTACTGTTTCCATCCCTGTGAGGCAGAGGCAGTAAGAGGCACAGGAGCAGTAAGAGGCAGAGAAGGGTTGGGGTACAGCTGGGATGAGGAGGAGAAAAGTTGGGATGGCTTAAAGGGGGACATTTCACCATTCCACCAATCCAAGGGGAGAATCTAGCCTTCTGGGGGATCTATGCCACCATTCAAGAAATAGCACAAAGCTCTCCACTCCAAGTAAATACAGCAAAGCTCCTTTTGGCCGCATCTCCTGATGGTGGTTGGAACACCAGCCCTGTAGGCCCAAGCGAACACTTAATGGAAAAAGGCCATCTGCCCCCCCTTTCACACATTTATGTTATATGTTATTTAAACAGGCAAAGCTGCATTTTTTTGTGTAGCATATCACTGCATGCTTCTGCCTAACAGAGGTTGACTCCAAAGCACCCCCATCTCATCCACCTGTTTGCCTTAGCTGTCATTATATATATTTATTTCCTTACATTTATTTAATCTGGTGGCATTATTCTATTACATGAAGGCATAACTGCGGGAGGAAAACAAAAGGGCATAGCCTGACCTCCCTCAGAAAAGTTGGCTTTGGTTATGCCTTTTGTTCCGGACACAGGTAAAGCTACTATTTGCACGCTACCCTTATTTTAATGGTCACCCTTTTTTTACATTTATTCAAGGAGTGAGAGGCCCATGACCCTTGAAATAAAGACAGAGAGGGAAGAAACTTCTTTTATATATTTATAGTACTGACAGCCAAACACTGGCCAAGACCCACCCATCTCCCTCCATTCAAATACAATTTTCATGGTTTTTATTTTAAACAAGATTTCAAGTTTAAAATGTATTTGTCTTTTTCAATTGTTATCATGGATATGTTTTGTGGGTTATTTTTTGCTAGGCTGTCCCTGCCAAGGTCAAGCAAAGATAATGGGCAGGGAAAGTAAGGCTGTAAATACAATGCTTACAAATGATCACATTCGTTAACTTTTAGGTGTTTAGGCTGGATCCCTGGTGGGAGGTGGTCCTACATGTGCTGGAGATATTAGCCTACCCTGCTGCATGTTTCATGTCTGAGAGGGCCTTCACTGCAGTGGGGGGGATTTCTGACCGAGAAATTGCATTTCAACTTGGGGTGAAGGTGTGTGGTGGTTTTAGTGCAGCCTTTTTAATTTTTTGGGGAGGCTGCTTTCAAAAAGATACATTGAGGTGTTGACAATAAAGGCAGCTCTGGAACATTTTGAAAAAGACACACAGCAAACAGTTTTATTCAAAAAATGTACAGCATGTATTTATTTAATTGAAAAAAAAACCACCCTGTTGTAGTGCCTACGTGCGCACTCTTGGATTGCTTTTACTAGGCCCCATTTCGAACAGGCTTCCCACCAGCAATTTAGGCATATAGAAATCAACACTTGAGTATAATTATTTTGATGACAAAAGCCCCCAAAATGTTGTTGTGCAGTATGTAATTACTTGAACTAGCCCCTATTTTGAACAAGCACACCTACAGCCATTTTAAATATACAGAAATGAACATTGCAGTGCATACAATGTACATGTCATTTGTAGGCCAGTGTAGAGACCAGGCAAGTTTACATGTGAAATTGTAATGTGCATGTTGTATCCAGTGGTCTAGACTAGATAGCAAAAGTCCACGAGGCCCACCTCTACTGGCTGTGTGTGCGTAACCTTTGCCTCCTGCACAGTACGTACACAGTATTGAATTACTGGTTCTGGACCCCCTTTTGACCAAGGCATTCAACAGCTATTTTTAAAGTTAGAAGTCAGCATTACAGTGTAATTAATAGGTAGAAAAAGCCCCACAAAAATTGTTGTGCCAACATGTGCATAGTATCAAATTTCTGCACTAGGCCCCAATTTAATGGCCCCAGTAGCACTTTTAAAAGCTACAAAACGTCAATTAGAATGTCAACTATTCGCAGACAAAACAACCCAATAGATTGTATTACCTACATCGGGGCTCAAAATTTCGACTCACCCCCTCAGGGGGGGACTGCCACCGCTTCAGCAGCGGCGATCGCCAGTTCAGCAGCGGTGATCGTCAGTTCAGCAGCGGCGATCACCGTGTCAGTTCTCTCTCTTCTCCTCCGCTGCCGCTACAGAGTGGCCATGAAGAAAAATCAGTTCGGCTGTCTTCACTTACGCTGGCGGCTACCACCTGCAGCTCTCTCTCCCCTTAGCTGCCATAGGCTGGGAGGAAGACTGCAGAGATACTATTGGCGAGGCAGCACGGAAGGGATGGGAGGAAGGCTTCACCTCGGACATGGAGGATACATTGCTGTACCTCCCCACCACCAGGAGCTTATCAGCTATGTGCACTGTAAGTCCCAGTTTTTTCTTCCTTTCACCGCTGACCTCTGCACTATGCATTACATTACTGACTTCTGTACTGTGCGTTACATTACTTACCTCTGCACTATGCGTTACATTACTGACCTCTGTACTTTTCATTACATTACTCACCTCTGTACTGTGCGTTACATTACTGACCTCTTAACTGTGCATCATACTGCTGACCTCTGTACTGTGTTTTACATTACTGACCTCTTTACTGCGCGTCATACTGCTGACCTCTGTACTGTGCGTTACATTAGTGACCTCTGTACTGCTGATCTCTGAACTGTGCATTACATTACTGACCTCTGTACTGCTTACCTCTGTATTGTGCGTCATACTGATGACCTCTGTATTGTTCGCCATACCGTTGGAATCTGTACTGTGCAATCAAATCGCTGACCTTTGTACTGTGCGCAATACTGCTGACCTTTGTACTGTGTATCATAGTGCTGACCTCTGTACTCTGTACATTTCTGCAGCACGGGACCTGAAGGGAGGCTCAACAAGGCTGCTGGAGGCTTCACCTCGGTACATGGAGGCAACATCGCTGCACCACCACCACCACCAGGAGAGGAAGAGAGCACCTGAATCAGATCAACTGTGCACTGTAAGTCCCGGCTTTTTCTGCATTACACTGCTGACCTCTGCGCTCTGTGTTAGATTACTGACCTCTTTACTGCTGACCTTTGTACTGTGCATCATACCGCTGGCCTCTGTACTTTGCGTCGCACTGCTGGCCTCTGTACTCTGTGACACACGACTGGCCTCTGTACTCTGTGTCACACCACTGGCCACTGTACTCTGTGTCACACCGCTGGCCACTGTACTCTGTGTCACACCGCTGGCCTCTGTACTCTGTGTCACACCCCTGGCCTCTGTACTCTATGTTACACTGCTGGCCTCAGTACTCTGTGTCACACCGCTGGCTACTGTACTCTGTGTCACACCACTGGCCTCTGTACTCTGTGTCACACCGCTGGCCTCTGTACTGTGCGTCACACCGCAGGCCTCTGTATTGTGCATTGCTACTGATCTCTGTACTCTGCGTCACACCACTGACCTGGTGGAGTTAAGGCCGGGGCAGGGTAGGGTTCAGGTGGGGCAACTGGTGACGAGTAACTCTTAAGGCCTGGCTAGTAACTCAGGACTTGAAATTTTGAGCCCTGACCTACATGACATAGTATTAAATTATCTGCCCTAGATCCAAATTTCAAGAGGACCACCAACGTTTTTAGATTTAAAAATCAACATTAGATTGTCATTTATTCACAGAAAAAGCACCCAATAAATTGTGGTCCTTACCTGCTCAGCAATAATTTATTTGCAAAAGGGCCTCATTTTGAACCAGATCCCTTGCTATTTTAAAATCTAGAAATCAACAGTGTAATTTGTTTGCAGACAAAACACCCAATAAATTGTAGTACCTATGCGCCTACATTATAAAATTATTTGCACCAGGCCCCAATTTTAAAAGGACCCCCAACAGAAATGTTAAAATCTAGATATCAACATTAGAGTGCCAATTATTTACAAAAATAAACATCCAATAGATTGTACACACTGTTAAATTATTTGCACCAACAGAACCCCAACAACCATTTTTAAATCTAGAAATTTACATTAAAGTGTAATTTATTTGCATAAAACAAAAAATGAGCGCAAAGTATTATTTTGACTAATAGCCACAGGACCCCCATCAGCCTTTTTAAAATTAAGGAATTAACATGACAGTATAATTTATTCTCAGAAAAAACAAATAGAAAAAAAAACTAGGCCCCGGTTTCAATAGGACCCCCAACAGGCATTCTACAATCTGAAAATTAACATCAGAGTATAATTCATTTGTTGAAAGAGGCCCAGAAGATTGTTGAGCTTATGTTTGCAGTAATAAAGTATTTGCACTTATTTTAAGAGGACCCCTCAACATCTGTTTTTAAATTTAGAAATCAACATTAAATGTCCTTTAATCGTGGAAAAAAGCCCCCAAGAAACTATTGTACCTACATGTGTAGTTTTAAATTATTTGCACAAAGCCCCAATTTGCCCACCTTCATGTATTTCCCCCAAACTATAATCAACAAAGTTGGCTGAATAAAATATCACATCAGTGTTTCTTTTATGTAACCTAGCATAACACTAAGATAAGATTAAGTCGGGTTGACAAGGGAACAAATTAGCACAATAGTGACATTTTCACAGGTTTGCATTCACTAAAAATGCAAAATTCATGTTCAATGTCATCCAGATCATCCGACATTGTCATTATAACCTATTGGTTCTATTTGAGAGGGAATATTTTTTATTTATTTTTAGGATGGACAAATCATTTTAGGGCCTGCTCTTGTACTTTTGTATTTGAAAGGACTTTTTTCAATACACCGTCCGAACAGTGGCTGTGAAAAGTTAATTTGGGATTATTTATTTGGGGTTATCACCTACTCTCCCAGTAGAGACGTGGATAGCTCTAGGCAGGGCAGCCATCAGGGGGGTACGGCCGATACTCATGTAAGGGGCCCGGGCAGCCTGGGGGGCCCGCCCAGGACCCTTACATGAGTATCACTAAGCCCTGCATCCAGCGCGTCACTAAGCCCTGAGTCCAGCGCGTCACTAAGCCCTGAGTCCAGCGCGTCACTAAGCCCTGCGTCCAGCGGGTCACTAAGCCCTGAGTCCAGCGCATCATTAAGCCCTGAGTACAGCGCGTCACCAAGCCCTGCGTCCAGCGGGTCACCAAGCCCTGCGTCCAGTGGGTCACCAAGCCCTGCGTCCAGCGGTTTACCAAGCCCTGCATCCAGCGGGTCACCAAGCCCTGCGTCCAGCGGGTCACTCAGCCCTGCATCCAGCGGGTCACTCAGCCCTGCGTCCAGCGGGTCACTCAGCCTTGCGTCCAGCGGGTCACTCAGCCCTACGTCCAGCGAGTCACTAAGCCCTGTGGCGGTGTGGTGGGGGGAGGACCTGGCCTAAAGCCGTGTAAGGGGCCCCAACATTTCTGATGGCTGCCCTGGCTCTAGGAGTATGCTTTATTCATGATTATTTGTGTTACAGATTTTTCTTTCTCCCTCATATGACCTGTTGATGTGCTTTGAACATATGGGAGAGATGCGATGGGAGACTTATAGGTGAGATTGTACAGTTTTCTACCTTGAACAATGTATGCTTACTGTGATAGGCTAAGCATGTAGATTCTCTCTGAGGAAGTTACCTTCCTGTTTACCAGTGGGCATTGACACATCATCCCCGAAGACACACAGTATTAGCGGATGCACTAGTGACATGAGAGTGGACTAACAACTTTATATAAGTTTAGGCATGTTATAGTTTATTGAGCAATATTCACATTATGCCAGTTATTAGGCAGTATAGCACACGTTGGTGAACTATGCACATGTGTAGAAGACTATTGAAATCTTGTAATCAATTCCGCATATGATATATTTTCTTGGAAATGTAGACTTGTTTATATTAGATTACATTTGAGATATCTTTATACAGGACCTTCCTACCTCAGCAGTCTATGTAGGCTGTATAATATATCCCGGAGCTACCATTCATATGTATATAGAGTTTTTGGAGATTGGACAAATACTCTTTGCAATGACATACTCCACGAGTATTACTAACAACGTTGGAGGATTTCCCAGTACAACTTTATGCTCATTTGTCAGAGCCATGAAGATGTCCTATGTATAGAATTGTATACTGGATACACTTTATAGGGGTCTATATGTGTACATATACATTGTATGGTTTGGTTGGTCTTGATTGATACTATTTCAATACTATGATAGATGCAGGGCCTCAGGCAATAGTTAATGAGTTTTTACTGTTTGTTGGGATATTAAAATTTTGTTTCCAGACATGTGTACATACCCTGTTTCCCTGAAAATAAGACCTACCCCGAATATAAGACCTAGTACTATTTTTGGGAATTGCTAAAATATAAGACCTACCCCGAAAATAAGACCTAGTTGTGACCATTCCCAGGGCCGGTGGTGGTATAAGGGGGAACTTGAAGAGCAGCGGGAGAGAATCAGTGGTGCCAACAAAGCCAGCGCTAGAGGAAGCGAGGCCGATGCCGATAGCATAAGCCGATGCCTCCTCTATAGCTCTGGCTCCTGTCACAGGTGGAGTGATACCAAATGCACTCCGCCTGTGAGGAATCTATAGTGAAAGCGCGCTTTGCTCATTCTGGTTACCAAATTGCTCTTGGAAAGGTACGGCACCCCTGATTGCCCTGATTACCCTATTCTTAACTTTGCTATTTTGGATTATTTCATTTGGATTTGCATTAACTTTGGATTGTTATACATAAAAAAAAAAAAAATAAGACCTACCCCGAAAATAAGACCTAGTGTGTTTATTTGAGGCAAAAAAAAATATAAGACAGTGTCTTATTTTCGGGCATAACACGGTATAATAAAGATGTATATTTGTTATCTATGTATTTGCATGGTTTACTTCTGAAACAACAATTCCTGTTTGCTAGGAAGGTAAAAACCTTTAAAAAGACTATATATATTGTGGTATTGTGTGGCAATCCCACCGTAGAATTGGATCTGATGATCACCTGGGACTCTCAGCCAGATGGGCTGAGACGTGTCAGGAAACAAGGGATTGTCTGGATTCTGCTTGGGATCCTTGAACTGGGAGGTTTCAAGGTGATTCTGGAGGAAAGATGAGATCCCTAGTCCTGGGTCCAGGCTTTAGCAGTGACCAGCACTCGATAATTGCACAGGTGTGCACAGCCATTAAGAAAAGGATGCTGGCTAGGGGAATTAGCTCCTGCTGGGAAAGAGGAACAGACCTTGTTCAGGTGTCAGGAGAACACCCCCAGAAGTCAGAGAGGAGTCAGGTGGTGAGTGTGTCGGAGGCACACTAAAACAGCCAGGGAGGCTGGGAGAGAACTGGTGAGGCTAGAAGAGCCGTGAGCCTGAGGGGCCACCAGTATCAGCGTGGGTGAGCACTTCAAAGAGGACCAGTGGGTCAGAAGTGCTACTGTTTAAAGTGTAAGCCAGGAGGCTGCTATTGTGCTGTTTTGAAGCCTTGCAAGAATGTTATGTTAAACAACCCCTGCGTGGGTATCCAATAGGGATGCACCGATACCACTTTTTTAAGGCCGAGTACGAGTACCGATACTTTTTTTTTCAAGTACTCGCCGATACCAATTACCGATACTTTTTCTTAAAGGGACAGGTCACATTTTTTCTAAAGCAATACAAAATCATGATTTTAGGACTCTTTTATTTTTTTTTAATGCTGTAATTTTTTTTTTTTTACTTTTTTTAGACAACTTTATTGCTATAACATAGGGGATTAAGAAATCCCAAGACCTCTGATGTCACCTAGGGACCCCCACAGAAGCTGATGAAGCAGAGATCTGCTTCATCAGCTTCTCTCTGGTGTTCTGCACTGGAGAGTGACACTGAATGCAGGAAGTGATGAAATATATATCACTTCCTGCTTTCGGGGACAGGAAGATAGATCAAAGGGAAATCGAGTAATGATCTCCCTTTGATTTGCTGTTAGAGTGTCGCCGTGCCTGTCCCAGCCGCACCGGCCACATCAGATCACGGAGCGGCAGCAGTGACGAGGAGACGGCGGGACATAGGTACCCTCCCGCTCCTAGTAGACTCCCATCCGGCCGTTCACAAACGGCCATGGACGGAAGGTGGTTAATATTATGAAGAACATGAACACTCTGTAGTGTGGCACAGCTATATGCAATTATGCATACCTGGCTTTATATTATAAGAACTTTATAATATAAAGCCAGGTATGCAGAATTGGATACAGCTGTGCCACACTATACAATAATACACTGTTCTGGAGTCTGGACATGTGGTCATCTATTTTCCCCACCATGGGGATACAAGCCTTAGTTAGCAATGGCATGATAAATATTCATGTCATTATTCAATGTCTTTTTTTTAAATATTATAACATGTATAATATAAAAAAAAGACATTGAATAATGAAATTAATATTTATCATGCCATTGCTAACTAAGGCTTGTATCCCCATGGTGGGGAAAATAGATGAGCACATGTCCAGAGTCCAGAACACTGTATAGTGTGGCACAGCTGTATCCAATTCTGTATAACTGGCTTTACATTATTATTAATTTTTTTTATAATATAAAGCCAGGTATGCAGAATTGGATATAGCTGTGCCACACTGTGTTTTGGTCTGCAGTCTGGACATGTGCTCATCTATTTTCACCACTAGGGGGATACAAGCCTTAGTTAGCAATATCTACAGTGTTATTTTCTTTTTTTTTTTAAATAATATATGCCGGTAAACAGCATT
Organism: Nanorana parkeri; assembly: GCF_000935625.1. Taxonomy (NCBI): domain Eukaryota; kingdom Metazoa; phylum Chordata; class Amphibia; order Anura; family Dicroglossidae; genus Nanorana; species Nanorana parkeri. The sequence goes on from NW_017306514.1 coordinate 119,912, forward strand.
TTTGTGCCCAGCCCCATGAGGTGCGGCAGTACTAACCTGCTGTGTCGTCTTCTCCGTCTGCTTCAGCCACTCCGTGTCACAGCCTAGTCATCTGCTCCATTCTGACCTCTTCTCCCGCTGATTGGCCGATTGGATGATGACAGGCTTCCACACCAGTCACTCCTGACTGGTGAGGAAGCCTGTCAATCATCCAATCGGCCAATCAGCGGGGAGAAGAAGGCTTCCTCACCAGTCACTCCTGACTGGTGAGGAAGCCTGTCAATCATCCAATCGGCCAATCAGCGGGGAGAAGAGGGCTTCCTCACCAGTCACTCCTGACTGGTGAGGAAGCCTGTCAATCATCCAATCGGCCAATCAGCGGGGAGAAGAGGGCTTCCTCACCAGTCACTCCTGACTGGTGAGGAAGCCTGTCAATCATCCAATCGGCCAATCAGCGGGGGAGAAGAGGTCAGAATGGAGCAGATGACTGAGGACTTGGAGGAGGAGTTTGCAGCCATCTTGCTTCATTGAAGACGCGATGGAGGTCCTGTGTGCGGCGGATTCGGGTCCTTGAAGATGGCGGACGCGGCACAGGTACTCATTTTTTGTATCGGAGTATTTGCACGAGTACGAGAACACATGCAAATACTCTGTATCGCCGCCGATACCGATGCTTGTATCGGTATCGGTGCATCCCTAGTATCCAAGATGGATATATGAACTTTGTGTTGAATAAAAGTGGGCTACCGAGCCCTTAAACCGAAGATATTGCTAGTAGACTGCATTCTTAAGAGCTCACCCTATGTGCTAATATCCCTGAACATCACAATATATATATATACAGATCAGCTTGAATATTATGAGCACTGAGAGGATGAAGTGAATGTGGATGGGATATATTAGGCAGCCAGTGAACATTTTGTCCCTGAAGTTGATGTGTTGGAAGCAGAAAAAATGGGCAATTGTAAGGATTTGAGTCAAAGCAGCTCCCAAACTGTGGGATGTTCTCCATCTGCAGTGGTCAAGACCTACCAAAAGTGGTTCAAGGAAGGAAAACTGATTACAGGGTCATGGATGGACAAGGCTCATTGGTGTGCGTGGGGAACATAGGCTGGCCCATGTAGTCTGATCTAATAGAAGAGCTACTGTAGAGTTCATGCTGATTCTGATAGAAAGGTCTCTGGACACACAGTACATTGTAGTTTGTTGCATGTGGGGCCACAAGCTGCAGACCAGTCAGGGTGCCCATGCTGACCTCTGTCCATTGACAAAAATGGCTACAATGGGCGCGTGAGCATCAGAACTCAACCATAAAGCAATGAAGGAAGGTGGCCTGGTCTGATGAATCACGATTCTTTTACATCATCTGGATGGCTGGGTGTGGTGCTTACCTAAAGAAGAGATGCCACCAGGATGCACTATGGGAAGAAGGCAAGCTGGCAGAGGCAGTGTGATGCTTTGGGCAATGTTCTGCTGGAAAACTTTGGGTCTTGCCATTCATGTGGGTCTTACTTTGACACATACAGTACTACCTATCTAAACATTGTTGCTGACCAAGTACACGCCGTCATGGATAGCAGTGGCCACTTTCAGCAAGATAATGCACCCTACCACAGCAGAATTGGTTCAAGAATGGTTTGTGGAACACAAAACAATTTCAAGGTGTTGACTTGGCCTCCAAATTCTCCAGATCTCAATCCAACCAAGCATCTGTGGGATGTGCTGGAAAAACAAGTCCAATCCATTAAGTCCCCACCTAGCAACACACAGGATTGAAGGATCTGCTATGGACGGCTTGGTACCAGATACCACAGCAAGCCTTTAGAGGTCCAGTGGAGTCCATGCCTTGATGGGTCAGTACTGTTTTGGTGGCAAAAGGGGGACCTACTCAATATTAGGCAGGTGATCTACAACTATTCTTCCCTCATTTCCTCTTCTCGCTCAATAGCCAGCATGAGGATGGTACACTACATTCTCTATCTTGGGCTAAGTATTGTATCTGATGTATATTATCTAGACCTTTGTATGCATTACGTCTCTATTCACTGATAGGACGTGAATATTTACACTGTCTGTACTAAGCTGTCTGTAAGAACTCTAAAACGTTCTAAAAATAATATCAGATATAAAAAACTGCTGTCAAAATTATATAGCACTGTGCTTTCCACTGTAGAGATTTCCCCACATCCTTTTTTATTAGGACAGGAAATTGGAAGAAGTCACTTCAATAGGAACACAGTCAGCAAAAAAAACCTTACTGTGTTTATGGTGATCACATATTATAAATAGTATGCAAATGGAAATTTTCCAAATGGGGCTACAGACAGTAATAAAAAGCTGAAAGAGGTCCTAGCCCTTCCTCACTTTATCTAAAACTAGAAAACAACAACGCTGAAGGCCCACTTTCATGTGCATGTATAGCCAAAGCGTTTTAAAGTTTTGGATACCCAACAGGAAGTAAGAGGACATTTCTACAAAATGAATTAACCTCTTAGACAGTTGTCCCTGAAACAGGTGTCCCCCAATGGAAGATTTACCTTCACTTCTTGTTCTTGTAAAAGCGGTAACATTTTGGATATTTCATAATTTTCTGTCTCAGTGATAATGGTTACCAGGACAAATAGAAGGATTAATCTCCCCAGTGGGGGCACAGATATTAATAAAACATGACAGGGGTTCTAACCCTTCCACATGCTATACAAAACTATGGCTATACATATACCTTCATTTTAATTAGTGTGTACCTTCAAGAGTAAAATTAATTTAGAATGCATGCACCTGAATAATAACTGGGCTTTAGGGGAAAATATAACTTTGAAACTTCCTTTGCAGGCAACTTTCTATAAGTTTGTAAAATGTATGTCCTCTTCTCTTCTTAATTATTGGCATCAGTAGGAAGTATTATAAAGCTGAAGAAAACTGTTTTCACTCAGACTGCAATCATTCAATAAATACCTTTTATTTCACATTTTCTGATACAATCTATTTCATCCTGGCTTTACTGCTTTTCATTTCAAATTGTGGCTGACTGTGGTGAATTATTGCTAAATCCCCTTTGTTATGAAACACAGGAACATAAATAGATATGGACATGAACATCTCAACTGTGATATAATGTACAAGATTAATAATGTATACAACTAAGAATAGCTTTTGCAGAGCAACTGCCAGCTAATGCTTTTCAGCTTGTCCATGCTGGTGCTCTCTTTCATCTGGCATTGCTTCAGCCTGGATATGACAAGATCCACAGGTGGCAGACTCAGAAAAATGTAAGCGCCAGTCTAGAATTTTTGTACCCCTATTTTGTATTATATTCATTGTTTTATAACAATGACACTTGTTAAAATGCCTCACAACAATACTGACCCAATGGGCCTGTATTAACGGCATCCAGCTTACCCCATCGGAAAGGGTGAGCAATGTTCACTATACCGTGCAATTAGATATTAGCAAAAGACTGTATTGTTTCTTGCAATAAATGTTACCCAATGGCTAAAAATTGTTATAACAGAATTCTGGGCATATACAGTATATATAAATAAACAAATTAATGCAACTCTGTAATCATTAATACATCTTTACAATTATTTTTTTAATACAAGCAGTGTGAGTAACTGAATTTGACCTGGTATCAACTTTACAGTCCCTGTACAGCAGAACTAGTGTGAGAGGAAGAGGTAGTACAAGGGGCCAATCATTTCATGTGCTGACAACAAGAAACATGCTGAAAGGAAAAGCAGAGTGACAATAAGATGATCCCATCACTGTACTGCTTCTCCTTTCACTGCCAAATCACAGACTGGGGCAAATCCAGGACTACCTGGGCTTTGAGGAGGTTGGTTGAGTAATGCTGGCCATCAGACATAGAGCATCATAGCAGAAAAAAAAGTTCTGCAGGGGCAACCTCTGGATTGACAGTGAATATTGTAGCAAAAGCTGAGTTTATTATTTTAGCTCGTAATATTATTACTTAGCTTGGTATTTGTTGTTATCTTATTTTTGTCTGTAGTTCTGCTTTAAGAGAACATAGATTGGTCCTGTTATGAGTATAAATGTGTTACCTTAGCTAGAAATATAATAGCAGTAATCCTGTGCTGCTGTGCAATTCTGGAACACATTCTAGGCAGATATAATGGCATAAGACTTACAGGGTTGTTCACAAAAGGGTGAAGAGTTTGGAGAAGGCAGGAGAAGTGAACAATCTAGGACAACATAGAGGAGCTTAAAATAGAGGAGCTTGAAATTAGGTTAATTGAAGAGGACTTCGACATAGTGGGTATAGCGGAAACCTGGCTGGACAGCACGCATGACTGGGCTACTAATATAGAGGGGTATAACCTGTTTAGGAGGGACAGAGGTGGGAGAAGAGGGGGGGGTGTTTGCATTTACGTAAAAAATAATCTATATGTGCATATAAGGGACGATATCACGTCAAATAATGGGGAAGACGTGGAAACTCTATGGCTGGAGCTAGATATGACGGACGCTAGCCGTAAACTTCTCGTGGGTATTTGCTATAAACCTCCAAATATAGGGGAAGAGGGAGAAGTCAATCTTCACTCACAGATAGGAATAGCTGGGAGAGAGGGCAATGTAGTCGT
>NW_017306514.1:124501-160373 GCF_000935625.1 Nanorana parkeri
GAAAGGTAGTTTGCAGTGCCAGGCTGCTGTAAACAAAGCTAGCAGGGTCTTGTCCTGTATTAAAAAGGGGATGTATTGCAGGGACAAGTCTATAATTTTGCCACTTTATAGATCATTGGTTCGACCTCATCTGGAGTACGCGGTCCAGTTCTGGTCACCAGTACTAAGAAAAGATGTCCTTGAGTTGGAAAAAGTCCAGCGAAGGGCAACCAAACTAATTAGGGGTATGGAGGACCAGAGCTACGAGACGAGGCTACTAAATTTAAACATGTTCACATTAGAGGTGAGGAGATTAAGGGGGGATATGATTTCCATGTACAAAATGTTTAATGGTGGTAGCAACATTAGCGATAAACTGTTTAAAATTAACTCCGTTACAAAAACTAGAGGCCATAACCTAAAATTGGTGGAAAAAAAATTCCAGCACAAGGTGCGAAGGGGGTTCTTCACAGTAAGATCAGTTAGGGTCTGGAACTCACTGCCACAGGCGGTGATTTCAGCAAATAATGTGGAATTGTTCAAGAAACTTTTGGACGATTTCTTAAGGGACCGTAATATACAGGGGTACGGGTACTCCTAGAATGAGATCCTAATAGGTTGGACTTGATGGACTAATGTCTTTATTCAACCTCAAATACTATGTAACTATGTAACTATGTAACATAGCTGATTTGGAAAAATTATCCAATTCAAATCACTTTCCAGTTCAGCTATGTTGTCCTAGATTGTTCACTTCTCCTGCCTTCTCCAAACTCTTCACCCATTAGTGGATAACCCTGTTAGTTTCAAATCATAGTAGCTAGAGGGCAATACAGAATCTCTTATCTTGCTGGTCCTAGCATGGCTTAGAAAATTGTGGCAATATCCACATTTTTTAGCCTATTAAATTTTTTCCTTTTCTATTGTGAGAAAGATGTTTGCCATCCATGATAGCTAACTATGAGAAAAAGCCACATATTTCCCATGATGCCAACAAGCACAGGTCTACTAGGTCTATTATTAAACCTGACCTGGCCTTGTGTGTTTAACTGTGGGAGGGCAATTAAGCTATAAGTTCCTTTGAGGCAAAGACCAATATGCACAATATGAACAAACAGATTTATCAGAGAAATGTATTCCAGTGATGGGGCAGACCACTCTTGGAAGCAGTCAGTGTGTTGTGGATTGAAAATGCTATTAGTTAGCTGGTTGTCCTCTAAAGGCATATATTCATGGCATGTATTAGGCCAGAGTCTGACAACATAAATGCATAGAGCCCCACTTAAAGGGGACTTGTCAGGATGGAAGAGTCAAAATTGCAATTCTTGATTTGTTCTTGAAGGTGCAAGCGTCTCTGCCTTCACTACTTTAAGCTTATCTAAACCCAACAATATCAATTGTACAATACCAGACGTGGTGGCTGCAGTAGTATTCTTATTTCAGACTTTTCCTTCATTTTCACATGGCGCAGTAACACAGTTTGATTCCTGTATTGTTAACAGTCACTAAACTGTATCTGTGTTAGGTCTACTTTAAATGTAAAATGTGCTAAGTAATAAATGAAGCCTAAAAATTCCACCATGAGAAAAAAGGAGTGAACTCGCTGTAACAAATTGCTACAGAAGACTGTGAGGAAATAGAACTATTAAATCTATTTTACACCTTATTAAAGATTTTAGGATATGCTAACTTTAAAGCAGAACTAAAGTATAGTTGTTTTTATTACAAACACTCAAACTGCAAGTTACAAATAGTGCATACATGCCTATATGCAAATCTGTCTTGCATGTACCTTTATCTGTGATACCTTTGTGCCATCCATATGCCATGTTGTAGCAGCTGTTCCATTGCCGACATTTTACTTGTTTTACTAAATGCATTGAGAAGGGAGAACACATGGCTGGACTGTTGTTCTGTACAATGAGTTGCTCTGCACCTTATGCTGAAGTAGGAACATAATGACATACTAAGAGAGAGGTGTAGAAAGCATATGACCTCTGAGCTATGCAGCCAGAAAAGATGAAGCCAAGTCATAGAGCATCCTGCTATGTTTGCAGAGCAGCAGGAAAACATACCAAAAAACCACAAGATTCACATTTTTGTAAGTATGCACGCAAGCAATATTTTTTCTAAAGTTTTTTATGTATTCACTATTTTAATTTGCAATTTTATACTTTAAAAAAAACTTTAGTTCTGTTTTAAGTAGGAATTTGTATCTTCTTGAGGACATTATGTAATATAAATGTGTACTGGATCATATTATGTGAATCCAGTGTTATGTAACTGCCATTTGCAACATTTGTTTAATGAATCAAGCTGCTGATGGATGTGCTTAAAAAATGTCTGAATCTGTGACTGAGAGCAGCAGATTGAAATGTTATATGTGTTGTTGAAAGCTAATGGGTGAATCACTGTCAGAGCAGATTAGAAGACTTCCAGTGTCCTTCACTCAGTACTAAAAACAATGCAAGGGCTTTGTGGTCTGGATCCTGGTTTCCTGGCCTGAATTATTTTTGCTTTATACTTTTGTTCATATACCATGGAGTAAGGATGTTAGAAATCAGTGGTTTTATATTTTTGTTGTATTTATATTTTCTATAACTTGAGTGCTGTCTGTCACTTTAAACAAGCTACTAGCAGGCTTCGGTAAGCTTCAGTACAACTTGAAGCTTGTTGAAAGCCTCCTGAAGCCAGCTAGCAACTTGTTTAAAGCAACAGTCAGCACTCCCATCAAGATCTGTGTTTAACATTTCCAAACTTGAGTTGGATGATGCTTTTAGAGCTTCAAGAAAGCTTGCTGAAAGCTTTCCAAATGCTCTGTAATTGCTTTCTGTTCATGCTGCTGTTAAACAAACTGAAGCTTATGTCAATTAGGCTAAAAAGGAAAGGAAAAGCAGTGCCAACAAATCATTTGAGCGTGACGCTTGCTTAGGTGCAAATTTCACTGGTAGCATGAATACTGGGAAATGGGCTAAGTGTGCCGAATAGAAGGTTGCACTGGTGGAATAGATCATGCGTTGTGATTTGTGTGTGCTTGGGTATATATCTCATTGACATTGGTACTGGGGAGTGAGCTATGTGTGGAGTGCAACTTTCTCTGGTGGTATGGATAATAGGAAGAAATGTGCACTGGAGTGAAGATCTCACTATATGGACTGTATGGACAGTGGGGAGTATAGTATGAGTGCGAGAGATCTTAATAGTAGCATGAATACTATAGAATACACACATGACTACTTGTATGAAGATCTCCTAGGTGACATAAAACTGTGGAGTGAGCTGTGTATACTTTACACACTGGTGCAGATTGTACTAGGGCCATGCATAATGGAGCAGCATGGTGATGTAGTGGTTAGGGCTGCTGCCTTGCAGCACTGAGGGTCCCTGGTCATAATCCTGGCCAGGTCACTATCTGCAAGGAGTTTGTATGTTCTCCCTTTTCTTGTGTGGGTTTCCTCCGGTACTCCGGTTTCCTCCTACACCCCAAAGACATGCTGGAAGGTTAATTGGCTCCTGTCTAAATTGGTAAGCTCCTTGAGGGCAGGGATTTATGTGAATGTGCACTGTGTAATGCTATGTTACATAAATACCAATAATAAAAAATTCTCTAGCCACATTTTTCTCTTAGAGAACCTGTCAGTTTTTTTTTCTTTTTTGCTGTCTGTGTCCCATTGGGAAATTTCCCCACACTTCTTGCCAAGGTAACAATGATGTTTTTATTGGGGCAGGAGGTGAAGAGTAATCTCCAAAAGGAGGGGGGGGGGGTCAGCAATAAAAACCTAGCAGAGGTATAAGCTTTCCGCCACCCAACTGATAAAATGTGTTTTTATTGCCATTGAGTCCATATTACAAAGGTGTCTTTTACTTCCTACAGTATCCGTTTAACACATGCTGTCACCAGGACAAGAAGAGAGAAAAATCTCTGGAAATAGCCACATGCAGCATAATGTCTCTTTTCTACATTTAGCCCTGCTTTGGGCAAGCAAAACGAAAGGGTCTATTCACTAAGCTGCCGTAGGCAGCAGAGTGAAAGACCGACCTAAAGCGAAGTGAGCCGAACGCTGTTCGGCTATTCACTTCAGGCTGGTACGGATGATTTCAGCCGTATATCAGCTAAAATCAGCTGTACATCGGGTGGCTTTGGGTCGGCTGAATATGCTCAGCATGTTTGGCCTGTGGTACTGAGCAGAACAGAAAAATAGTTAAAAAAGTAGAAAAAATAAACAGAAAACGATTGTGCGGAGCTAGCAATGACATCTATCTCCGCCCAACTGTTTTCTATTGGCCGGCGGTTCTTCTGGCGTAAAAAAAAAAAAAGAAAGAAAAAAACTCTCCCGGGCGCTACGGGAGTTTCCCGCTCCCGGCCGCCAAGGAGAGAAACGCTGCTTTTTCTTTTTTTTTCTTTATTCTGACACGGAGCTTTGGCTATTTCAATTTGCAATAGCCAATAGCAAACTAGCTATTGTACCCGCCCTCTGTCAATCAGTAGTGGTGGACCTGATGGAGAACTGCAGCAGAGGGCGGGTGCAATGCTAGTTTGCTATTGGCTATTGCAAATTGAAATAGCCAATAGGAATCTAGCAATGCATTCCTATGGCCAATTTTTGTTTTTCTATTCTGACACTCCGTGTCAGAATAAAAAAAAAAAAGAAACAGCAGTGTTTCTCTCCTTGGCGGCCGGAGCGCCAGGGAGAGTTAGGCTGTCTGGAGATCAGCGTCCCTGGTTAGCTGGTAACCAGGGATGCTGATCTCTCTGCTAGTGGCCGGAGCCAGCCGTAACATCACGGCTGGCTCCGCCCAGCTGTCAGAAGCAGGCTGTCGGCTGGCCAATGGCCGACCGCTCGGCCAGCTTCGGCTTTCAGCGCAGCTCAGCATATGCGTTCGGCTCGACTGAGCCGCTCGGCCAAGATCGAGAGCTCTACGGGCTATAGTGAATAGCCCGTACAGCATCCCTTCGGTTCTACTGAACCGAAGGGGTCCTGGGGCCGAAGCTAGCCGAAGGATTGGCCGAAGCTACGGCTAGATCCTTCGGCTGCTTTGTGAATAGACCCCTAAAATTACAGCGGGGAAGCCGCCACTTTTTGTACAAGTGATCTTGATGATGTTGTCGAGAACACTTGTATTCAACCTGCATACAGGGGGGCGCATTGAGGTACCTGGCCTTGGGGTAGCAGAGAGAGTAAATCCAGCCCTGACTTTAACACAAACTGGCAATGAGAGACGAGAGGGGGATCACAGCACTAGCTAATAATTTCAGACTTTGCATAGTAAAGTGCTCCATTATTGAGGGATCCCACATCACTCTTAAAAAGGTACTTGAGTATGACAGTTAAATAACCTTACCATCAAAACAGGTAGACATTAAAATAATCTTGTCATGCTTTCAGACATTTCTGTAAACTGGAAAACAAAATAAAGCTTTTCTATCTTATTAACAAAGATAACATTCAAGAAACAATAATTAAGAAATAAAATATGCCTGGTAGTATGACATGAAAATGTTTTTTTAAGAAGTATCTCATTATAAAGAAACATGGAGAGTTCTGTTATTCACTTCCTTGAGAAAACACAGATGACAATTGCTATTATAGAACGCCATGGAATTAGTATTCTAATTGAATGCACCACAGCGCTGATATTTACTGAATGCATCACACACCTACTGTTGCAATGAATTATTCATTATAAAAAGAAAAACTGCCAAAACACAATCAAAGCTATCCAGAGAAACAATGAGTAACCTTTAAGTGAGTGGTAGGAGTTTGTAATCACCTAAAATGATCCCTTCAGGAAAAACAAGAATTTGCCCCTTGAATACAGCATGTAGTACCATTTGGCATTTAATGTTAAAGCAGCTTGTGTGCCTTTTGGATTATTTCCTGAACAATTGTCATGCAGAGCAATTGTGTTGCTATTAATTCCTTCTCTCTTCAGCTTGATGTATATAGACTTCTTCTTTTTATTATCCAAGCATGTATATTTATTTATTCACAGCTAAAGTACTTCTTCATGGAATATACTGTGTTTTCACATGCAAATTTCTCATGATTCGATATAATGGTAATATGAATAATAATTGGCTATTAAATTCCCAATTGTACCAGCAACAATTCAATAATTATATTTTATGGCTCTGCTGCTTTACACTAATGAAGCATACATTCTGATTGGTTACATTAAGATATTGCACATCACTGCTTCTTCCAATTAAACTGCATACAACATGCCCCTATGATTTAGAATTACAGGAGGGCATAGGGATTTGCATTGCATTTATCATGGGAGTTCCCCAAGAAGTGACAATATTTCCAGTTAGTTACCAAGAAGCACTGATATGCCACACAATAGACACATTAGTGTAACTAAACAATAATATTGCAACCGACTCTGTCCCTTTTCAAGATATACCAAGACTGTGCATAGTATTCTTCCACCTCTCCTGATAAAACCATCCACTTCATAACCCCTCCACCCCTTTTATGATGGTTTTGGTGTTTATACTCTGATTTCGATTTAAGGGCTAGTTCACTCCATCCTCAGTGTGATCTGGGCCCGATTGTAGCCAGAATGCACTGGATCGCATAACTTCTGGCTCAGTTTGTTGTGGAGCGGGAGGGGGCGTGGCAGTGCAGTGAAGTGAATGGCACCTCAGCCATGCCCTCCGGCCACAATGCAATCGGCCGCATGGGAATGCAAGGCACATCAATGCCCGTGGTCCAGTCAGAAAAAATGCTGCAAGCACGATTTTTTCTGACCGGACCGCAGGCATTGATGTGCCACGCTTTCCCGTATGGCTGATCGCAATGCACCGCCACGCCGCCTCCCGCCCCACAGCAAACTGAGCCAGCCACAATACGATCCAGTGCATTCTGGCCACAATCGGGATGGAACACACTGAGGATAGTGTAAACTAGCCCTAATAATTATGGTCAAGTTGTCACATGTTACTTCCACTTTCTCTTGTAGTAATTTATTTTTGACAGTTTGTTGTCAGTTTTCCAGGTTGAGTGACGCCTAGAGTTATCAGCCCTTCCCAGTCCAATTCAGTGAACTACAGAATGCATCTGCTTATGCTATGTAGATGAGGAAAGGTGTTATGTAGCCCTAAGCACTTTCTGTCCTAGTGTGACAACACTACTCGTCCATAGGTATAGTACACTGAGTAAGAGTTGTCACCCCAGGACAAGAAGTGTGTTACTGCAAGGATCACTGTGAGAAAATAAAGGAAAAGGAACCTGAAAAAAAGAAAATAATGCAGCCACCACATCTATGGACTGGTAAACTGCAATATGTAACATTTTTGTTTTTGGGTTCAAATACACTTTAATTACTAAAAGACTGTGTGAGGATGTAACCAGTTGTGCTGATATTATTTTCTTAAACACACAATACTGACTGTATATAATTTACCCAAATAAATATGTATTCATATATAAATATACTGTACTATATATTTTCACACATAGATTGAAATACCTCAGATAGAGAATGCCATATGAAACAGAAAACAGCATATGTTATCTTCATGGTACATTTTGTCTTAAATATGCTGAAGTGTACAGTATAAACAGAAAATCAGTTGGCTGCACACCAAATTCTGCTGGAATAGTTTATTGAAGCTTGTGTCCCAACACTGGTGTCCTGCCCAAGGTCCGCCCCACTGATGCGTTTCACCCAATCGCAGGCTTAGTCGTAGAGGAAGAGGGGGCAGACCTTGGGCGGGACACCAGTTATGTGGTACAAGCTTGGATATATATATATATATATAACAGAAAATTGTATACTTACCTTCTGTAATTTTCCTTTCCTGGCTCCTCCTCATGTCAGCCGCAACATGAGGAGGAGCCAGGAAAGGAAAATTACCAAAGGTAAGTATACAATTTTCCATTTTCCTGGCACCCTCCTCATGTCAGCCTATGATGGGATTTAAAAGCAATACACTAGGGAGGGATACCCCCAATAAACAGTCACACACCAGAGCATAACTGCCATATCAATTTAATTAGAAAGAGCAGCTGTAAGAACTGCTACTCCCAAAGAGGCTTCAGCCCCAAATCTAACATCCAGCTTATAGTGTCGCATAAACGTGTTTGGCGTGTTCCAGCTCGCCGCTCTGCAGATGGTATCCACTGGCACCCTCACATAGGTTGCCCTGGAAGCCCTGGTTGCCCTCGTGGAATGAGCCTTTAGGTCATGGGGAGGGGAAAGACCTGCGACCCTGTACGCCAACGAAATGTCCTTCACTATCCATGATGAAAGAATCCTTGGAGGGGCAGCCAAACCTTTCTTTGAGCCGCTCGGAAAAATAAACAAATTCTTGTCCTTCCTAAAAGATGCGGTCCTCTGTAAGTATGTGGAGAGATTCTCCACCAGGTCCAACTTCTTCCACTGCAACTCATCCATCTCAGAGATTCCTGAAGTGGGAAATGTGGAGAGCTCAATCTCTCAATTCACATGGAAACTAGATGACACCTTTGGAAGGAATGACGGTACTGGCCTCAGCAGGATACTGTTAGGAAGTTGAACTAAGAACGGCTCCTCCATGGACAGAGCGTGCAACTCTGAGACCCTCCGTGCTGAAGCAATAGCCAGCAAGAATGTCATCCTCAGTGTAAGATGCCACAGAGAGCAGGATTGGAAAGGATCAAACGGACTCTGAAGAAGGCTTTTTAGCACCAACGGGAGATCCCATTTAGGAAAGAACACTTTTCGAGGTGGACGAATCTTCCCTACTGCCTTCAGAAACTGCACTACCAATGGATTAGCCGACCACTTCCTTCCCGTCAGGGCTGTTAGTGCAGACACGTGTACCTTCAGGGTGTTGAAGGCTAACCTCCCATCCAATCCCTTCTGCAGGAATTCCAAGATCCTGTCCACTGGAGGATCTGAAGGTTCAAAACCACTTTCCTTTGCCATTTCGATAAACCTGGTCCACACTCGGGAATATGTCGTATTAGTCGAACCCTTCCTAGCCTTCAAGAGGGTCTGGATCACTGACTCCGAGATCCGCAAGCCCTCTAACCGATGCCTTTCAGCCTCCAGACCATAAGGTGTAAGCGGGCCAGGCTCGCGTGGTGGAATCCTCCTTGTTCCAGAAGATCCGAGTTCAACGGGAGAGGGAGTGGGTCGACTATCCTCATCTGCCACAACAGTGGGAACCAAGGACGTCTCGGCCAAAATGGAAGTATCGCAATTGCGTCTACTTGCTCCCTCTGAATCTTGAGAAGCACCCTCAGGATCATGCAAAACGGTGGAAAGACGTACACTAAGTGGAAGTTCCACCTCTGAGCCAGTGCATCCTGTGCTTGTGCCCTGTGGTCGTATAGGCGAGAGAAGAATCTTGGAAGCCTGTGGTTTTCCGCTGTGGCCATAAGATCGATGTCCGGTAGGCCCCATAGATTGAAAATTGGAGTCAGAACAGAATGGCTCAGGGCCCATTCGTTGTGGTCCAGCAGCCTCCGACTCAGTGTGTCCGCCTCGATATTCTCGGATCCTGGAAGGTAACAAGCCGTCAGATTCTGAAGGTTGTCCTCCGCCCACAGGAAGATCTGGGATGAAATCCTCAGCAGCTTCCAACTCCTGGTGCCCCCTTGATTGGAAACATAGGCCACCACAGTTTTGTTGTCCGACATCACCTTGACAGGCCGCTCCCGAAGGATAGGAGCGAATGCTACTAGTGCCTCCCGAATTGCCGCCAATTCCAGAAGATTGGAACTTGTCGGGACTTGCCCCACCCATGGAGCTTGCACTGTGTGCTGCCTGCACACTGCTCCCCAGCCTTTGCAGCTGGCATCGGTAGTGACAATTAGCCAGTCCACTTCTCCCAGAGGCTTGCCGGGTGGAAGGTTGGAAGCATCTGTCCACCAGGCCAGAGACAGGCGAACTGCTGGGGGAAGATGAATCTGCTGGGTAAGGGATAAGTGATCCCATTGATCCAAAAAGTTTGCCTGGAACCGCCTTTTGTGCCATCTCGCCCAAGGTACCACTGGTACCATCGACTCCAGGAGGTCTAAAAAAGAGTTTGTCTGAGTGCCCGGACTCGTGAAATTTTCCTCCGGGGAAGAAAAACTCTCGAAATTGAAGTGTCGAACTGAATTCCTAGGTATTCGAGACTCTGGGATGGGATTAAAGAACTCTTTTCTGTGTTTACCAGCCATCCAAATTTCGCCAGGGAATGGAGCACATGATCTCGATGTCTGCAAGCTTGACTGGCGGAGGATGCGAGAAGTAGCAGGTCGTCCAGATAATGATAGATCTGTATTCCTGATATCCGCAGAAGGGCTATGTGGGCCGACAGAACTTGAGAAAAAGTCCTCGGGGCCATGGACAGGCCAAAGGGTAGAAATCGAAATTGGAAGTGTCTGTCGCCCACTGCAAAATGCAGGAAACGCTGATGCCCCAGAAATATTGGAATATGCAGGTAGGCATCGGTCAGGTCTATAGAGACCATCCAGTGGCCGGCTTTTACCAAGGCCAGAATGGTACCCAGAGACTCCATCCTGAACGACAAACGCTTGACAAACGTGTTCAAGAACTTCAAGTCCAACACCGGTCGAAACTTCCCCGAAGCTTTTGTCACCAAAAACAAGGGGGGTACACCCCTAGGTCTCTTTCTGCCACTGGAACCGGAATTATGGCCCGAGAGTGCAGCAATTCGATTATATAGGCCCGCAAACAATTCCATTTCACTTGAGAAGATGGTATTCTTGTCTGGACCAAGACGGACAAGGGAGGTCTTCTTGCAAATTCGATCTGATAACCCCTCTGGGTGATGTCCAGGATCCTTCTGTCGAAAATGCTGTCCGCCCATACAGCCCCGAAGAGAGAAAGCCTTGCTCCCACCGGACCTGAACGGGCGGGCAAGCTTTCAGAAAGTCTTCTCGCCCTGCTTAGCCCCCACTGGGCCCTTTCCTCTTGACGACTTGGAGAAGGAATTCTGACCTGACCTCCAGGAGGGACGAAAAAACTCCTTCCCTGGCCTATAGGATCTTGCGTCCTTAAACTTGTCTCGTGAAAATCGACCAGAACGAAAAGACTGGTGCGGTCTCCGTCTATCCTGGGGCAGTAATCCTGACTTGTCGCCCGACACCCGTTTTATCGCCTCCTCCAGGGTTTTACCGAAAAGGAGTTTTCCAGAAAACGGAATTAGGCAAAGACTCTGCTTAGACGCAGCATCCGCGGTCCATTGCCTAAGCCACAGAGCTCTTCTTGCTGTCACTGAATGCAACATGGCCCTGGCCTCCAGGTTAATTTGGTCCACCGCTGCCTCTGCCACGAAATCTGCCGCAAATCTCAGATTACCAAACAACAGGGACAATTCGGGAATATCTTCCGAGTTGCATCGTACTTCCAAGCGCGACACCCAAGACTGAATAGCGCGAGAAACCGAAGTGAAGGAGACTGCTGACTTACATGCCGCACCTAAGACTTGAAAGAGCCTCTTGAAGTCTGACTCCAACCTTCGATCCATGGGGTCACGGAAGGAGACCGAGTCATCCAAGGGCAAAGCAATATGTCTGGCCAATCGTTGCAAAGCTGCGTCCACCTTGGGAACCGACCCCAGAACCTCCACCTCACTCGTCTTAAAGGGATAAAGCTTTGCTACCCTATTAGAGAAGGTCTGTCCCCTGTCCGCTCTTGCCCACTCCTCCTCGATAAGTTCCTTAATCTCGAACATAAAGGGAAAAGTAGGCAAATCCCTCTTCAAATCCGGAAAGTACTTCCTAAGCTTCTTCGGGGAAGACGAGGACTGCTCCTCTCACCCAATAGCTTCTTTCACCGCCTGCACCAGAACTGGCACCTTGGCGAAATCAAAAATATATGCCGGTTCCTCCGGACCACTGACCGTATCTTCTTCTGAAGATGGATAAGCCGTCTGGCCCGATGGGAGCTTCCCCTCCTCCTCTGAGGCACTAGACAACCTTCTCCTTGAGGTTGAAGGCCTGAAGTGGCCGAACTCCCGCATACTCTGGGAAACGGCCTTCTGAATATAAGAACGCACCTCTTTTACCTCATGGTGCTTATCCTGCGCTACCTCTTTAAGGCAGTCTCTGCAGAGTCAAATTTCGTTGCCAGGCAACGAGGGAAGCCGCTTGACACTCCTGCTGCCCGGGAGAAAGGCCCGCCTCCCCCTTGGAGGAGCCAACCCTTGTGCACCCGCGCCATCGCCTCTCTCCTCACACAGCCGAGGCCCTATCAGCCGGACACCGGCGAATCTGCTAGCCCACCGGGTAAAGAAGAATAAGCAGCCTTGTCTGCCATCATCCTGCCCAGCACCATGGGCGTCCACCATAAGGCAGCTTTACTGCCCGACCGGCGGCCATCCGTCCAGGAGAGGCCGAACCTGGACGGGACAACCTCTGACTATTTAAGCCATAATATTCCCTATCTTAAACAAGAAACTCCAGCCAAAACATGGCCGGAGCGAGGACAAAAAAAGAACACTGGTCCCTGGTGAAGGTCCCCCTTTTAACTGCTATGAGGGTGTGTGACGACATGGTGATCAGTTTATGTGTATTGGTTAAGTTAAATGTGTATTGGTATTGAGTTATGTTTGAGTGCGTTATGCTGTCTGACCTGGTTATGGAAAGACTATCAGCCCCAACCCTCGTTATCTCCTATTGTTCTCTGAGGGAGCTCAGAACAATGACATTCTGGCCAGGCTCCTGCCATGGCTGTCTGGAGTTCGTTAGCAGGTGGACACCTGTGGTGTTGAGCAGACCGATGGTCTGGGAGGAGGGGAGGTGGATGTGATGGGATTATATTCTGATTTCATCACTTGCTGTATATAAGTTTGTGCAGTTGTTCAATAAACCAGAGTTTGTTTACCCTACACTCGAGCCTTGGCTAGTGACTGGGGAAACTGGGAGCTACAGATCTTCAGGTTCCAATATCTCCTCAGCAAGGAAGAAGACAGTGGCGGACATACTCATCCTGAGTACGGGGGTCCGTCACAGGGTGGTCCTGTGGGGGTCAAGAGGGCGGAGCTGACCCATCGTAGGCTGACATGAGGAGGGAGCCAGGAAATTTAAAAAAATATATATATGTATATATTTATATACACACGATTTTGTTAATTATTGTTCTGTATTCAGGTAATTATAAAAAATTGGGCAGGAATATTTGGTATTTCATTTGCACCTGCAAAAGTCTTGGACACATATACTGTGGATTGGATTGATGATTTTTGAAACACATACTTAAAATATATATTTAAGAGCTGAATCAATTTTTGTTTTCATGTAATATATTGTGAAATACATTTTAGATATAGCTGCTGTATATAGTGTATGTAAGAATAGTGTTGATTCTATTTTATAAGTAACCCCCCTGCCAGGGTAACTCTAAATTGTTCTTGTTCATCTCTTGCCTAAAATTCAAATTGGGCATTGGATCAGGAAAGATTATATAAACCTATTTATTGTATAAAACTATGCAGCTAGGTGGTATCAATCCTTTATATACTAGAACCAGATTTATCTGTAAATCTACCTATTATTATTACGATTCTGTTATAAATAAAACTTGGAATACATACAAAGCACATTTTGAGCAGGTAATAGTGGTGTATGCTCATTTTATAAGTATAATGTGAATGTCAAATTTTATCTATCAACAACATTAAAGGTTTCTAAATGAAGGACAGTACAAAGGCAAAATTCTGCATATGAAAAAAAATCAGTTTCTTTACATGTGGCCATCTGTCAAACCAGATGTGATAGCAAAGCTGAAGGTCTTCTTTTGTTGGTATGTTATATGCTATACAAATTGATGTAATCCTATTAATAATGCTATGTTTTACCATTATAAATGCATTCATGATCCATCTGCCCTATTATCTGACCCAGTCAGTCATGCGCAGACAGAGATGGTAATGTGCTGAAAGTATTGAAGTCCTGCCGGACAAGTGGACCTTGGCTTTATACAGCCAATTGTATTATGGGGAATTTTTACTTTTTATAAAATACTTATTACCTGATTGGATGTTTGAAGTGCCTCACCTACATAAACAAATATAGTATTAATATATACAGTATATATTGTATGTGTGTATATATACTGTATATATATATACACACAGTGAGGGGAATTTATCAAAACTGGAGCAGACAAAATCTGGAGCAGTTGCCCAGGGCAACCAATCAGCTTCTCTCTTCCGTTTGTTCAATTAAGATCTGAAAATGAAAGAGAGAAGCTAATTGGTTGCTGTGCACAGTTCTCCAGATTTTTTTCTGCTCCAGTTTTGATAAATTCCCCCCTGTATATATTAGGGATGTCCTGATACTGATACTAGTATCGGTATGGGGCCCAATACAGGGCATTTTCACGAGTACTTGTACTCGTGAAAATGCCCTGATTCAAAAAGGCAATACCAGCCCTTTAAATTGTTAAAAAAATTATTTGACAGTGCCGGTCCAGCCATAAATTGCCTCCTTCTACTTCCCAGCGCTGGCAGAGCACTGGACAGCCCCACACCTGCCTATACAGCCCCGGAGCCCAGCACGAGCCCGGATCCCACCTGTTCAGCCCGGCACCCACCTGTTCAGCCCAGCACCCACCCGTTCAGCCCAGCACCCACCTGCAGAGCCCTGGAGAGACCCAAATGCAGCCCTGGTGAGACCCAAGCGCTGATGAGACCCAAATGCAGCCCTGGTGAGACCCAAATGTAGCCCTGGTGAGACCCATACGCAGCCCTGGTAAGTCCCAAATGCAGTCCTGGTGAGACCCAAATTAAGCCCTGGTGAGATCTGCACGCAGCCCTGGTGAGACCCAAATGCAGCCCTGGTGTGATCTGCACACAGCCCTGGTGAGATCCAAACGCAGCACTGGTGAGATCTGCACACAGCCCTGGTGAGACTCAAATGCAGCCCTGGTGAGATCTGCATGCAGCCCTGGTGAGACCCAAACGCAGCCATGGTGAGACCCAAACGCAGCCATGGTGAGACCCAAACGCAGCCATGGTGAGATCTGCACGCTGCCCTCTATAATTGCTGTTTAATTATAGAGTGATGGGATCTGTAGTCCTCTATTGCTGGTTGCCGTTCTCCATTGCTGTATAATCATGGATTGAGGAGCAGGATTTCTGCAATGAACTGCAACCAGTGACCAGAAAGAGTGAACCGGAAGTCAATTGAGCGAGAGAGCATGCACACGCGGCGTCCAAGAGTGCGGGAGCTGAGAGCGGCGGGACCGGAGCCCGGAGGTCGGGGAGCCGAGCGGGGGAACCGTGGCAGGGACGGATGGACCGGTTGGCCAGTCGGAAGCGGTGACAGATGGGTGTTTGAGGTGACAGACGGGTGTTCCAGGAGCCAGAAGCAAGAGAAGAGTGGACGGGCTTCATTAAAATAACCCCAGTGCGGTAGTGTAAAAAAATATTGAGAGTTGAAAAACTAGTCAATTAAGAACCAGTGGCATTAAACATATTAAATAAATACTTAATTTAAAAAAAAAAAAAAAAAGGGGAAAATGTCTTCCTTGAGTGGGTGTGCAACCAGGTGCACGTCGTGCGCAATTTATGCGTTCCTTAAACAGGCGTTTGAGGGGGAATGCATTTGTGCTAGATGTGAGGGGGTTGTTTGTTTGGAAGCCCAAGTTCTAAGCAACAAACTGGCAACACTGAGGTGCATAACCAACATGGAAAGGAGTCTGGACCTAACGCACCAGGCTGTGGTGGAGGGCGGCCGAGATGAGGAGGGGGGTTTGGAGAAGTAGGATCCCGAGGTGGGAAGCTGGGTTACTGTTAGAAGACGGGGTAGAAGGAAGAGTGCTAGATAGGTCAGCCTGAACTGGTTAACCCTAATAAATACGCCAGGTTGCGGGATGTTGGGGATATTAGTTCAGGGGTGACACTGCTGGAGCAGGATGCCTCCTATATCCACAGGGGGAGTGATTGCTCCAGCGAGGATGGGAGCCGGATGGAGGGTCAGGAGAGGCAGATCCTGGTGGTGGGATATTCCATCAGCAGACGGACTGACAGGGTAATCTGTCATCGGGACCGTGAGCGTCGAATAGTGTGCGGTTTACCGGGGGCACGTGTTCGGCACATTGCGGAACAAATTGACAGGTTACTAGATGTGGTTGGGCACGACCCAGCTGTTCGGTTACCGGCTCTTCAGCCGAGGCGGGCTGCATCTTAATGGGGAAGGTGCAGCAAGGACATAATACAGGAATAAATAGTGGGCTCACTCCAGTCAACAAAGTCAAAGTAGTCACTAGAGCCAACATAGAGAACATAGTCAATGCAGTCAATAAAGTAAATCCAAATGCCCAAGGTAATCTAATTAGGAATGGACCAACCATAACAAGAACAATTAAAAAATGTAGTGGGGAGCAAGAGGGAAACAAACGTCTAACCAATAATAGTACAAAAATTAAATGTATGTTCACCAATGCTAGAAGTCTAGCAAATAAATTAGAAGAACTTGAAGTTATGCTACTCGAGGAGGACTTCAATATAGTGGGAATAGCAGAAACTTGGCTAGATAGCGCACACGCTTGGGTTACTAATATAGAAGGGTACAACCTGTTCAGGAGGGACAGGCTTGCAAGAAGGTGGAGGGGTATGCATTTATGTTAAAAATAAGCTCCATATGCACATATGTGACGATATCACGTCAGATGGTGGAGATGACGTGAAATCTTTATGGCTAGAACTAGATAGAACGGACCTTAGCCGTAAACCTATTGTGGGTGTCTGTTATAAACCTCCAAATATAGGGGCGGAGGAGGAGGCACATCTACAATCCCAAATAGAAATAGCTGGGAAACACGGAAATGTTGTGGTAATGGGTGACTTCAATTACCCAAGCATCAATTGTTCTAATGGAACTTCCCATTCGGCAAAGGCTGCCCGCTTTCTGAACATGTTGCAAGACAATTTCATGGATCAGACGGTTGAGGCTCCAACTAGAAAAAAAGCAATCCTAGATTTGATCATCTGCAATAATACGGAGTTAATTGAGGATATTGTAATCGGGGAGACACTGTGTGATAGTGATCACAAGGTGATTACTTTTAATATTGGGTACAGGAAAGGGAAGTGGGCTGGTCGGACGAGAAGCCTAAACTTCAGAAAGGCAAACTTTGATAAACTACGGAATATAGTGGGTGACATCGAATGGGAAAACCTATTTCATAAACTAAGCACTGACCAGAAGTGGGACTGTTTCAAGAAGAAATAAAAAAATGCTATTACCAGGTGTATACCATTGGGTAACAAAAGTAAAAGATCAAAAACTAAGCCTATATGGCTAAATAAAAAAGTACAACATCACATTAAGGAAAAGAAAGTGGCATTTATTAAGTATAAGACGGAGAAGACAGTATTGGCGTTCCAAAACTACAAAGAATGTACTAAAAGATGTAAACTAGTAATCCGGGCAGCTAAAATTGAATGTGAGAAGTATATCACCACAGTTAGTAAAAGGAACCCCAAAAAATTCTATCAATACATAAACAGTAAACAGGGGAGAAAGGAACAGATAGGCCCAATAAAGGACGAAAACGGGAGGTTAGTCACAAACGACAGGGAGAGGGCTGAGGCGCTAAATACTTTTTTCTCGTCGGTATTCACCAAGGAAAAAGACGTATTTAATGTACATGATAAAACACATAGTATAACAGAAAAAATTCTTCAGTGGTTGACCAAAACTGGGATACAACATAGGCTGAAACTACTTAATGAAAATAAAGCATTAGGACCTGATAATCTACACCCCAAGGTACTCAAAGAACTCAGCCAGGTAATAACGAGACCATTGTTCCTCATTTTTAAGGAATCCATAATGACTTATAGAGTGCCAAGCGACTGGAGGAGGGCTAATGTGGTACCTATATTCAAAAAAAATGCCAACCCGGGAACTACAGACCAGTTAGCCTGACATCCATAGTATGCAAACTGTTAGAGGGAATTATTAAGGACTACTTAGTGGAATTTGTTCAGGATAATGGCATAATAACTGATAACCAGCATGGATTTAGGAAGGATCGTTCTTGCCAGACTAACCTGCTAACCTTTTACGAAGGGGTAAGTAGAGATCTGGATGGAGGGAGGCCGGTGGACGTAGTTTATCTGGACTTTTCCAAAGCATTTGTTACGGTGCCACATAAACGCTTGTTATACAAGCTAAGGTCTATGGGCATAGATGAAATAGTGAGCATGTGGATAGAAAACTGGCTAAAGGAACGTGTACAAAGAGTATCAATTAATGGCACCTTTTCAGACTGGGCTGAGGTCATGAGTGGCATGCCCCAGGGTTCTGTGCTGGGCATCATGCTCTTCAACCTGTTTAATAATGATATTGGGGAGGGAGTAAATAGCCATGTCTCAGTGTTTGCTGATGATATGAAAATTGGGAGGGTAATAGACACGGATTTAGACATTGTAACATTACAGGAGGACCTGGATAAAATAGGGGAGTGGGCAACTGTATGGCAGATGAAGTTCAATGTCGATAAATGCAAAGTAATGCACTTTGGAGCTAAAAATAGGAAAATGGGCCACTTATGGGTGTGCCACTAGGGAAGTCGGAAATGGCGGAAATGGAGAAAGATTTGGGGGTCATTGTAGACCACAGATTAAAGAATAGCTCGCAGTGCCAGGCTGCTGTAAACAAAGCAAGTAGAGTCCTGTCCTGTATTAAGAAGGGAATGTACGGCAGGGACAAGTCTATAATTTTGCCACTTTACAGATCACTGGTTCGGCCTCATCTGGAGTATGCAGTCCAGTTTTGGTCATTAGTACTCAGAAAAGATGTCCTTGAACTGGAAAAAGTCCAGCAGAGGACAACCAAACTCAT
Organism: Nanorana parkeri; assembly: GCF_000935625.1. Classification (NCBI taxonomy): domain Eukaryota; kingdom Metazoa; phylum Chordata; class Amphibia; order Anura; family Dicroglossidae; genus Nanorana; species Nanorana parkeri. The sequence goes on from NW_017306514.1 coordinate 143,278, forward strand.
TAAGGCTTTGGAGGACCAGAACTATGAAACAAGGCTGTTAAAATTAAATATGTTCTCTTTGGAAGTAAGGAGATTAAGGGGTGACATGATCTTCTTGTATAAACTGTTCAATGGAGACAGCAACATTATTAAAAAAATCTTTACAGTTAACTCCATAACAAAGACTAGAGGGCACCACCAAAAATTGGTGGGAAAAAAATGTCAGCACACGGTGCGCAAGGGGTTCTTCTCAGTTAGAGCGGTTAAGGTCTGGAACTCTCTGCCACAGGAAGTGATTTCAGCTAAGAGTGTGGAATCATTCAAGAAACTCTTGGACGATTTCCTTGGAGACCATAACATACAGGGGTACAGGTACTCCTAAGAGCAAAATCACACATGGACTCATACACACGCACACACCAGCTCAACCATAAATGCATACACGCAATAGGTTGGACTTGATGGACTTAAGTCTTTATTCAACCTCAAATACTATGTAACTATGATGGGATATGTAGCCCTCCATTGATGGTTGCCATACTCCATTGCTGTATAATCATGGATTAATGGTATCTGTAGTCCACTATTGAGTCACAGTTTTTCATAATTATAAATAAACTGCCCTAAGATTATTAGAATGAGATGATGCGTGGACCTATATGGGTTGGACTTGATGGACTTATGTCTTTATTCAACCCCAAATACTATGTAAGTATGTAACTATGTAACTATGTTTTAGAAATAAGGTCACATTTACCTTTAAGAAAAGTATTGGTAATTGGTATCGGCAAGTACTTGAGGGAAAGTACTTGTACTTGGTCATGACAAATTGGTATCGGGACATCCTTAGTATTTATATGTAGCACCCTACTTATAGGGGTGCTAAAATATTTCTATAGTCTATGTTCAGTTCAACTGTGACAGAACAATCTGTGAAGCTGTGTCTGCCTGTGGGTGGGTGTGTTACCACACAGGGCAGAACAGCCAATGAGGATTGCTATGTGCATTTATGTCTCCCAGCCAATCACTGTAGTACAGTAGCAGTGATGCATGCTGGGAGAGGAGATAAATGCTGAGTGTGGCTGATGCAACAGTCTCTTCCCCTCCCAGGGCCCTCCTGGCCTCGGGCAGGATGCCTGCTGCTGAAGAGATAGAATGGACTAGGCCTGAGCTGGGGCCTAGGCCTGAGCCTGGAGGCCCAGTGGTCAGCCACTCGTGTCTGAAGTTGAGCCTGAACAAGACCCTTGACAGTACTGCTTGCCAGAAGTTCTCCACACAGATTGCCTGTATGGCTTAAAGGTCCAAGTCTGTGGTGGCAACAGTTACTTTGCTCTGTTTCAAGTACAAGGAGTCTACCTTCATCCTGGATGTGCCTGACCCTTTTCCCTCTCTCCCTGGAGTTCAGAAATAAAAGAGAATCATCTTGGAGCTATTGTCTGGACTTCAATCTGTCGCTAACCACTGGAGGTGGTAAGTGCTATTGAGGCAGCCATGTGTTTTTAATAATCCGTAGACCCTGCATTGCTGGATAATGTATTGCTGGGATTTGTAGTTTTCTATCGCTGATGGTATTATTCTGCATTGCTGTATAATGTATTGCTGGGATTTGTAGTTCTCTATAGCCAGTACCATTCTGCATTGCTGTATAATATATTGCTTGGATTTGTAGTCCTTTATAGCTGATGGACTAAGCAAAATGAGAATACCCTTCTGTAGGATCACTGCTCTATCTATCTATCTATCTATCTATCTATCTATCTATCTATCTATCTATCTGTTACAAAATATGTTTTTATGTCCTTTAGCCCTTGTATTTGACTGTGTAAATCAGCTACAATCATCTAAATACCTAACTCCCAATAGAGTATTTCATATGCAGAACCATAAAAATAGTGAAAATACTTTTAATAATAAAATGCAATGTTTTACAGCTTTAGTAGCTGAGGCAAGAGAAGCACTGGTTAAAAATAAAAAACCAGAGGAAAAATATCCATACTGCATACCCTATCCACTGAAAGGCCCATTGATAAAATAAGACACATAAAGGCATGGAAAGCATCAGCCGCTATGTGTTTGCAAACATACTAAGCCCACCATTGATTACTAACAAAAGATTATATTCACCGCATAATGTTAATGTAATTTACACAATATGGTGGTTTCTCTCCCTTTGTTATCCCTGCAGTGTTTGAGGGAAAACAAATAGTACATCTACTATGCTCTGAAACATTTGAATTTAATAAGATAACTGCAGTCAGCTCATTTTTCCTAACTGCAAGTGAAAGAGATAGGAGAAAGACCTGAAAGGTAATCCTTGGCCAGACGCACATTATTTCTCTTTGCTGATGATGAATCCAAGCATTTAAAATTGAATGAGTCACAGACTTTCCTGCCCACGGTATTATCTCTATGGTAACCACTGTTGCCAGGTGGAGAATTTTGTCATAGTTCATCACAATCACTATGCCCAATTTACCCAGCCATTACATTAAATACTGTAAAGTTCTGTAATATATATATATATATATATATATATATATATATATATATATATATATATATATATATACAAACACAATAAATAAATGGTCAGTGTTTTTTTTTCATGATTAACATGACTCAGGTTTCACTGTCATTACTCCCACCAAGAGGAGGACTGAAACTGACTAATATAAAATTCTACTAACTAGTGCATGGCACTAAATCATATTGAATTATGACATAATATAAGACACTGATTATATTTCCAGTAAGCTGTAGACATTTTAATAACTCATGTCTGTTGGGAGGGCAAAAGAGCTGTAGAAATAATTGAATATTACCATTTTCTTTCCTTGCAAGGAGCTAATATACAATAAATATGTTTGACACCTAGAAAATATTGTCATCTATTTATCAATGTTTTTTTTTTTTATCCAAGATTCACACAGCTTTCATCCAAAAAAAAAATCACACACCTTTTACCCAGGATTTACACATTTTTCTTACTGAATCTTAGGTGGAAATCTTGGGTAAAAGTTGTGTGAATCCTAAAAATATTGATAAATACAGCCCCAATTCCAGAAAAGTTGGGAAGCTGTGTAAAATCTACATAAAAACAGAATACAATTATTTGCAAATCTCATAAACCTATATTTTATTTACAATAGATAATAGAAAACATATCAAATGTTTAAACTGAGAAAATGTACCATTTTAAGAAAAAAATTAGGTAATTTTAAAATTGATGGTGGCAACATGTCTGAATAAAATATGACTTAATGTAACTTAATGTAGATTTTATACAGCATCCCAACTTTTCTGGAATTGGGGTTGTAGACCCTCCTCCCCCCTAATCCATTACATCATGATGACTGACAGCAAATTTTAATGGAGCAAAACAGACTTTTCAAATGCACGTCATTGTATCCTAGGGGAAGTGCCTTTTCCTGCTTCAGACCCAGTCTTGGGGGGCTGTTAATCTATGTTTTACCCAAGAGTTACACAATGTTCACCCATGATTTAACCATTTTAAATGTAATCTTATGTTAAAATGTGTGAATCTTGGGTGAGAGTTCTGTAAATGTTGGATGTTGTATGCCAGAATTTGGGCTTGCATCAATAACATATGTACTTAATTATTTACTTATTTTTTAATTCACATAAACTGGTTTATTTTAGGGCACATGCATTCACTTCATGTGATCAGGTTACATGCAAACAGTGCTTAATGAAATTTGGAGTTTGTTAAAAGATAAAAACCAGCATGAGAACATTTTCATGTTTGCACATAATTTGTATGTGATAAACAAATGAGTACTTTGGGGGGAATTAAATAGTTCACGTGAATTGTCATTTTAAACAATGAATACAATGTGAACAGCACTGGGACATAAAACCACTATTCTACAGATGGATGTCTGTAGTAGGATATTTACATCCTACTTCAGACATCCCCCCCTCCCCCAGTAAAAATGCTACCTCAACCCTATTACACCACTCACCTCTGCCCCCACTGCATCTTTTGGCTACCACTCACTTCTGCAACCCCTTGTCCACAACTCACCTCTGCACCCCCGCATCCAACACTCACCTCTCCACCCCCCTCATCCACCACTCGACTCTCTACTCCCCTCACCCGCAACTCACGTCTCCACCCCCTTGTCCATGGATTACCTCTGCACTCAGTCGTCCATCACTGTCCTCTACAGCCCCTTATTCACTGTTCAGAGGTGGGCCTGGGCATGTTTGGCGCAGGAACAGGAAGTGTCCTGATGTGGGATTCCTGTTTCTGCCAGCAGGTAATGTATTGGCTGCGGTAGGACTGTAAAATAACATGACAGGTGGATGGGTGACACCACAAAGGTGACCAGAGAGCAATTATTGGACAGTCAAAGACCCAGGCCTGAGGCACCCAGCTGGAGATGTGGGGCACCTGCCCCCGATGCCCTGCGCAATGCCCGATTTGTGATTTGCTAGCTCTGTTTTTCTTTCCATTCCCCCATGTCACTGTGCTTCTGCTCCCCTATTCCCCTCATGTGTGTCACTGTATATCTAGTGGCTCAGGGGTTGTTTCTGATTCTTTTTTGCATGCAGTTCCTCAGTCCTCTCTGTTATACTCAATGCCTTACACCTCTTTGTTATACATCTGTATTGCAACTCTATTGCAAGCAGCTTTTCATACCTCTGTATTACATTTTGTGCCTCATGTCTCTCTATTACATGTAGTGCCTTATGATTCTACTACATGAAGTGTAATGCCTTGCTGTTACATATCTATTTCACAAAGCATTTAACACCTATCTGTTACATTCACTGTGCTCATGCCTCTACTACATGTACTGTACTACATCTACTCTCTGTTACATACACAGTGCCTAATACCTTTCTGTTACATGCAGTGCTGTATGTTTCACTATTATATCTCTAATACACACAGTGCTGCACACGTTTCGGTTACCTGGTATCACAAATCTCTATTACTTGCAGTGCCTCACTTGCAATTCTCTTACACATAGCACATCTTACTTTTCTATCAAATGCAATGCTCCATACGTCTCCACGAGTAACAGTGTCTCATGTCCCTCTACTAGGGATGAGCAAATCAACCTGGGTTTGAATTATGGGCCATTCATCAAACCCATCGTAAATGGGGAAAGCCACGGGGGACCTACTGCCGCCATACAAGAGGGAGCCCAAAATGCTCCACTCTGTAGTGGTGATGCAAAGAAACTCTTTGCCGCATATCCTCATGTTGTCCATTTTTCTGCACTAGAGGCATTGGATCTTCTTGAACTGAATGCATAGCTGCAGTTAGAAATTCTATTGTCATAGGCTGCCCGCCCTTCCACAACACAGGAAAAAGGACAGGCAGCAGCAAAAGTAGGAGGCAAATTACGTTCATAAGCGTTCATGGAGGAATCTGTTCTATTTTCTTTGTTAAGTCGGCAGGATGAACAAAGAAAAACGAAGGGGTCTATTCACTAAGCTGCCGCAGGCAGCCGAGTGAATGACCGACCTGAAGTGAAGTGAGCCGAACACTGTTTGGCTATTCACACCCAGTTCTCCAACCAAAGCAAGCAAGAATTCATGTTTTTCTGTTTACTTGCATGTATAGTGAAAAGATTTTGATATATATAACATTAAAAAGACTGCACACTCCCTGTAGGGAATTTCTAAAAGTATTTTGAGTATGGTACTGAAGACTTTGCTGAGTCAAAGCCAAAAGTCATAAAGTATGATGCATTACCAATTAAATACAATACTCATCTCTTCTTCATGTCATTATTTCCAGCTTTCATTGCTTAGCTTTAGAGTTTTTTTATGTGAATTAGTTCTCATAATCCTTCTAGAACATTAACAATTAAACACACACTTTAACTGGTTCCTGTTTAGTCCATATCTGGTTTTATAATGTTATTATTTTACAGTTAGCTACAATTTTGTGTGGCAAATATAGTTTTGCAAACAATAAAAACAGCATGTGACATATTCTGTTGGCCGACTGTGAAACCTAAGCTTCTAGTCTTAATGACATTTTAAAAATTATATCCTATTGTTAAAATTGAAGTCCAGGGAAAATTTAAAAATGTTGAGCAGTGGAGTTTCCTCTTTTTGTCTAGGGTACCATGAAAAAGCAGTTTTACTTATCCTATACCTCATTCTCAGTGGCTTCCTCCTCTCTGTGCCACCAGTCCCCTGAAACTGCTTCTCTTTGGCACTTTGTTGCAGGCAATCTGACATCATCAAGATAATTAACAACCATTACCTGACTCACATAGAGCATGTGCTGTCCATTTATTTATGAGGAAAGTGGGAAATCAAATTATTTCTACACCAGGTAAACAGCTAGCCACACAGGTCAAAAACACACACATGTGTGCAATGTATGATAAATTAACGATTGATGGGCATTTTAGAAGATAAATTTGATGGTAAATTTGTGCGTATCTGGGAGCACTGGATGCTAACATGTTACCCAGAGATGGATCTGAATTGCTTCAATTGCCTTTAAGGGGTTGACGATGGCGACAAAGGAGAACCTTGGTGTGACCCTTTTGGTTAGAATTTTAGTTCCCTGGTCAGAAGCAATACCTGGTAAGACCCGTTCTTTTTTTTCATTATTTTGTTTTCTTTCGTTCCTATTTCTCTTCTTTCTAGTTTCTATGGGGGGAATTTATCAAAACTGGAGCAGACAAAATCTGGAGCAGCTGTGCATGGCAACCAATCAGCTTCTCTCTTCAGTTTGTTTACTGATTGGTTGACATGCACAGCTGCTGCAGATTTTGTCTGCTCCAGTTTTGATAAATTCCCCTCTATGTATTTTCTCTTGTGAGATGACGGTTATTTGCTATGGAGATGTAGCAACAGGAATGACTCGTCAGAACCGATTCACTGCTCTACATTCAGGGACTACAACATTTTACTGCAGTCTGGGGATCCCCCTTGATGATGTAATACTGCAATACCTTTTTCATTGCGATATCCCAAACTGTTCAAATCAGATTTTTCTTTATAACTTAAGTATTGTTGATGTAACCTTTGCTACTGTGTTATACGTGGTTATTGTTCTCTTGTCAAACTAATAAAATGATTAACAGAAATACACACATTTTACTGTCTTCCCTGCCATAATATTTGTGATACTCTACAGCAACTCTGTCTTAAAAAGTATTTCCACTTCTGAAGCCATATAAAAAAAAAAAATATATATGTTTTAAAAAGTATTTTTAGGTATGATGTGTGAATGGGAACACATAACAAACCTACAGTATGGCTTTCACAAACTTTACTGCGGTGGAAATACACTTAAGGTTTAAAAAATGCTCATTGCAAAGAGTATTTACTTTTTCCTTTCCCGTTGCTTGGACCCCCAATCTTTATTATCTTAAAGTGATATTAAATGAAATCACTTACAATGAATGTTGCTCCTTGATGTATTAAAGTTTTAGTTTCCTGCAGAATCAGCTGGTCCCCTGAGCACTGGCTCTGATAAACTGTTTTAGGGTGGCTACTTTTCCCTGGCAGGGTACTATGGAGCCACACTTGTGTGTGCTAGCAAGCTGTGTGTGTCTCCACAAAGACACAGGCACAGCAAGGCAAGCCACTACCCTGCTCCTTCCTGCTCCCCTTTCCCTCCCCCTTCTCCAATCTATTAAATGAACATCTGCTGCAGACTGCTCTGTCCCTTGTGATTTTGTACTGGTCAGAGAGTTCAGGGAAGTCAAGTTAAGAGAGTTGAAGTCAGCTGTTCAGAAACATAATGACTGTAAGTGCCTGGGCAAAATGTAAAGCTTTGCTGGGCAATGTATATTTGTTTGATCTGGACTTATTATTGAAAAAGGTTTGATCGTTTATTACTACTTTAAAGAGCGGCTGAAGAGTCTTCAGCATCTGACACACTCCTGTTGATTCGACAATGATAAGGTAGTGACTCATTGATAGCTCAATAACTCTGGGTACTCTTTTCTGTCTGTGGGAGTATGGTTTTAAAGTAAGCCTAAGATAAAGGTCAACATTAGGATCAGAGCATATGGTACAGTTTTTTTTTTCTTAATTAGTTTTTTTTTATGGAGGTAATTTAATTGCCTTATAAAAAATACCACATACAAATTACATAATACATTTTAAGAGAGAAAGAATCAGTTCATGCGAACCATAGCAGACTTTAATGGTACTTCAATGACATTGAAGTGCACTGCTCACAAAAAAAATGCATGAGCTGAGGTTACCCTTAGTTAAATGCATGTTAAAATTGTTTGCAGATCTAGAGTTAGGTGCAAACTTCTACGTTTCCTGTGAAAGTCAAGATTTGTTCCATCCTCTGCTAACCTTCTTGTTGGTTGCCATAATAATTTACAGGTTAATGACTAAGTGGGTGGTTGAAGGTCCTTCCTAAAGCGTAGCCAGGAGAGTACTTAGGGCTAGTAGTCACCAGCCACAGTGCGTTCCGGCCCGATTCTGTCCTGAACGTACTGGACCGCATTGCAGCCGGCTCACTTTGTTGTGGAGCAGGAGGGGGTGTGACGGTGCATTGAAGTGAATGGCACCGCACCCACGCCCTCCGGCCGCAATGCGACCGGCCTCACGGGAACACAAGGCACATAAATGCCTGCGGTCCGGTCAGAAAAAATGCAAGCACTATTTTTTCTGACCAGACCGGACCGATTGCATTACGGCCGGAGGGCGTGGCTGTGCTGCCATTCTCTTCACCTCCCACCCCACAAATAAGTGAGCTGGCCACAATGCGATCCAGTGCGATCCTTCTAAAATCAGGCCAGAACGCACTGAGGCTGGTGTGAACTAGCCCCTAGACAAGCCCTGCACTGACAGCAACACAAATGCACATTGTACAGGTAATGAGATAATAGTAGCTGATGCTTTGAAATCATGTACATAATCATTAGCTGATTAGCTGGAGGTCACATGACAGTGACATCACATGAATCTGAAAACAAGTGATTTTCCAAAGAGCACAGGGGCATTGTGCATGTGGTAGATTGCAGCTCTGGAAGTTTTGAGGGGCAGCAAAAACAGCCATCCGTGCTCTGACTTATGTCAGTGTCCACAGATAGGAAAACCTGGTTTCCTCAGCAAAAACTGGGGCAAGTTTAGACACTGTCATTTGGTAACTGCTACTAGTGATTTGTAACTGCATTTTTTGATGAAAGGTGTGCTCAAAAGCAGAAGCTTTCAATCCTTTTTAGCTTATGGGCTACACTGAAATATAAAAGTACCATTTGATCCAGAGAAAATACCATCTTGGGCAAATCATCTAAAGCTAAAACCTCTGACATGGCTCAGTATGGATTTAGAAGAAATCACTACACTAACATGTGAGACTGGCATGTCTATATTTCCCTCCATTATCCAAGAAGAAATGTTACTTCAAATCCACTCTATTCCTGGGATGAGCCCTCTGGGTAGAAAGAGACTATAGGAGGAGACTGAAACATCCTTGTCATTATAAAATGGGAAGCAAAAATGTCATCATTGCTGTCAGTTGAAAACTATTAGATAGATCTAATCAATCAGAATATGACATTTCACAATTTAGGTACTGAGGTAGGTAACTGTCACAGTCAATATACACAGAGTAATACAAATAAACTGAATGATTGAACTGCCAGTAAATACAAATTGTAATATTACAGGTGAGCAGATAATGGCCCAAATAAACCCAAGAAAACAGACAATGATTAATGAAAAGATGTATTTAAATATTTTACATTCACATCAACAAAATACAGAAAGGATAACATAAAAATAGCAGAGTGACAATTGTCAGCTGGGAGAAAATATATACGAAATGTTAAACCACTGGTCCACACAAAAGCTGTAGCTTTTAAATGCTGGAAAATGAAACCATGTGGTGTTGGGGGTTCCATTGGTGAGATTATTGCACATGAGCTCCTAGGTGTGCAAACCTGCTATGGCCATTATGAGGATATCCCATCTGCAACTTTATTATATTATGGAGAATGAACCAAGAGAAGTGGCAACACCCCAAGGTGGAGGATAACACCCTACATTCCAAGACTGACATGAACAGAGCTGGGAGCTATGGATGGGAGATGTGGATGTTGGATATATAAGAAGGCAGCAACCTACTGCATTGCACCAACAACTGAAATGTTACTTTTGTGGGAAATATCTGTGCAGGGGTTTATATTACACTGTGCCATGTGTGCTTCTTTATTTAGAATAGGCAGCTTTCTGGCTAAAGTCAGAGGATGCCAGAAAGCTCACTTGTTCAAATACTGAAAAGAGTTCCATTTGTAACCACTTTGCAGTAGCAGATTGGTGCTGAGAGGAGGCGGCTGCGAATGCCTCTCATTGGGATGATGCAAGACTAAAGCAACCCTCAGTAATTTTGCCAATGGAGACTTATGGCATAGCTTACTATGGGTAAAAGTGCGGGTTCAAATCAGATAAATTACACAGCTGCATTAGAGGAAGTGGAAGCACAGCGAGACACCATCTGTCTACAGAATTATCAGTGTCCCACATACTGGCCAAAATAAGTAGTTACATGCATCCCCTCTACCCAAAGTCTTTGTTGCTGCATAGTACAGTATACAGTACAATAAAGACAATAAATACAATACATTTTTTATGCTTTTTTTTTAAAGTCACAATTCTCTGAGAGTTATTTAGGGCAATGCAAATTACACATTTGCCAGTTAAACAGTACATGTATTTTATGTCTATACATTAGACCTAAAAGAGGGACATTTGAGGAGGAAAGAAAGACGAAGAATTGATCCACAAAGATCCTTAAAATACAGGACAATTTGGAGCAATGATGCTATGGGAGCATCAAGCAAGTCAACATCTAAGCACTGTCTGGCCCTGTATGTATCTCTAAAACTTAGATTTGGCATTGCATTTAGAAATACGACCAGAAGGGTGGTAGTAGGAGGGTTACAGTATTTCTATCTATAAACTCAACCACACTTGAAACATCTACAATTCCCTGACAATAAGCAGGTTTTCTGGCATTTGCTTGTCGCGGGGACCAAAGACATAACACCAGATGTTCACTAATAGGATTGACAAGGGATTGGACACATGGCAGGAGACACCAAATCAATGTCAATAGAATCCCAGTTCAGCTTGGCTACCAATTTTTGAGGACAGAGTATTTGCTAAAATCCAAGCAGAGGTCAAAATCAAGAATAGACTGCATCAAGACAAGAGCAGAAAAAACGAGTTGATTACTGATTAATTCTAATTGAATGATTATAACATTTCATATAAATGCATAAATATCCTTACGATGCAACGGAGACTCAAACTGCATTAATGAAGTGAGGAAATAAATGGCACGCTGGAGCAATAGTGGATTGTAAATTCCTGTATAATATATTATAATAATATCATACCATACTGGCAAATGTTATCTCATACATGAATGGGTTTATTTAGGTGGTTTGGGGCCTCATAAAATAGTGGTATACATTACTGCCCTAACAGACAATATTTCACTGAAAAGTTATAATTGGTCAGGTGTGCTATCTCCCTAAAACCTATTGCGGGGTAGACACAGTGGAAGCTGATCATGAAAAAAGCAAAATGGGATTTATGACACAGAGCAGGCCGTCAAGGGTTTATGAGTCTGCAGATGATTATCAAGGCTAATGAGGAACTTACTAGCATACAAGTATTTAAAATGCACACATATGCCACAGTCTATACCTGTAATATACTATGTAAGTACTGTGCCACAAGCAAGACTCTCCCAGACACACAAAAACCTCAGGACAAAAGATTATTTTTAAACAATGCCCTATTTTTGGTATCATTGGTGGAATAATACCCCATTGCTGCATCACTCAGGACTATGTTATACAACATAACATACAAAGTGCAGCCATAATAAATAGGTAAAATACAACTTAATATACAGAATAGAATGGTCAGACTTCTGTAAAAGTACATCATAATCTACAGCATTGGTGTCAGTGAGAATAAAATAAGCCTATCATTGTTGTCATGAATAGTAAAAGCTGTATTTCATTATTGTCAGTGTGAGGAAAATAAGGCGCATATCGTTGGTGTTAATAAGAGAAAAATAAGCACCATCGTGATGACAGTGGGATAAGATAAACCCCATATTGTTAATGTCAGTGGGAGTGAAATAAAACCCATATTGTTGGTGTCAGTGGGAGCACATTAAACTCAAATTGTTGGTGTCAGTGGTGGCACGTTAAACTCAAATTGTTGGTGTCCACGGGAGCAAAATAAACCTGAATTGTTGATGTATGAGGAAGCAAGAATAAGCACTGGTGTTCATTGGTTACTTACCTAATCACACACTCCTGTGCTGCTACTGTGCCTCTGCTGATGTCAAAAGAGATAAGAGAAATTGCTGCCTGTCATCAGTGCCTAAACATATGTAACATCTTTTGTTCAGGAAGCCCATGTCCCTCCCTGTGCTCTCTTTTATCATTTCCTACACATATGATAAGCAGCACACTATCCCCATCACTGCTGACTATCAATAGTATTTGTATGTTTTAAAAAATTAAACCAGTGTTCCTAGCACTATCGTCTGCCAACACTGCCTATATGTATGTACCTTCAGCTGTTCATGTTGCTGTCCCTGATACTGCTGTTTGTAAAAATGTCCTATACATATGCGCCAAGCATTGCTCAGCAGTACAATGTCCCTCTTATTGCTTCTAGCCCTCCTTATAGTATATATATAATATTTTATGTCCCTATCACTGATGTCTCTCACTATTATCATTACACATGCACACTATCCTGTTCAGCAGCACAATGTTATAGATATCCTTTCAGATTTGCTCAAGAACAGTCACCATACAGTTAAAACCAAGAAAAGTTGACACGTACCAGGCTTACATGAGCCATCTAGGAAGAAGTCATGTAAGTACATTTATCCTGAATGTGAGATGGTAATGCACAGCTGGCCAACAAATCAGATGAGGCCAGCTATTGATTTTATTACTGATAGGTAAGTGGTGATTTTATTAAAGCGTTTTAGTCTTATTAAAGTAATTGTGTAGAAACATTTGACCATTATCTGCTTTTCTGTCTGCCTTTTACTGGTGATGTGTAAGGAAATATTCAGTTGATAAATATCTACCTATTTTGATCAACACTGAGCTGTAGCCTCAACCTATAACAACCTATCCACACCCCTTTGTTGTTGCAAGTTGTCCACATTAAAAGTAATCATCCTGGGGTTTCCACTGATGTGCAAACCCCACCAACTGACATCCCCCTGCCTGCATCCCATCTGGTCTTTAAAGCGGACCTTTACCCCCTTTCACTATAAATCACATACGCATGCAGCTCTGCATGCTGATATGAAATCATCTTACATTCATTGGTTAAACAAATATATTTTTATTATACTTACAATTTTTGTTTTTCCACTTCCTGTTCCTCTTGGGCATTAGTGATTGAATGTACCCAAGAGTTGCATCCGGTGAAGGTAACATCAGTAGCGCATTGCTGGGAAATAAATACAGTAATACCTTGGTTTACGAGCATCATTCGTTATGGCAGCATGCTTGTAATCCAAAGCGCTTGTATATCAAAGCGAGTTTCACATCGATTAAAATTATTTTGACCGCTAATGAAAACACTCACCACTCCGCCGGCTTCTGGGAGTCCCGTCGACGATCCAGTGACGTCACCAGACTCCTTCCCCCTTCCCCAAGTGGCTCCAAAAAAATATCAATCTGCCCTTAGTAAAAATGGCAACTGTGAGAAGAATGGGGAGGAAAATAAAAGCCTACCTAAAAAACGTATGCAGAGAATACAAAGCCTGCAGTTATCTATAAGTATCTGTTTGTAGATTTCCATTCCTAAACATTTCTAAAGATGTGTTTGTTGTCACTAAATTCTACTGTGCCTGTGTGAACATTTGTCCTTGGATTATGAGAAATTAGGGGGGGGGCAGGAATATAAATCTGGGCTTTAGCCTTCTCCTACGCCAGAGAAAAAAATGTTTTTCTCTTCTCTCTACTTTGCTGCTTTTGCTGCCAAAGAGTTCCCCGCTTTTCTGGCTGGTAAAACGTCAGCAGGAGAGGAACACATCTGGGAACTTGCTAGATCTCTCCAAGCAATTCCGGCTCTCCAGTTTTAATGGTAAAATGTCCGGTTTGCGTGTTTGCAAATAAACTAGTCATGTGATGCCTGTGCATGCATGAATCATAAGAGCGGCACAGCTTGCCTGTCTGTCACTGGCTGCCTGGAGAGCACACAGAGGGAAGAGGACATGGGCAAGCATCAACAGAGCTGGGGACCTGTGGAGAGCAGTCCAAGACTGGAGAGTGGAGGAGGGTAGAGGGCTTTCAGTTCTGATTTTCCATTCAATGGGGTCAATTCACAAAGTGTTTTCTCCTGATTTTGTTCGTTATTTAATAGATATCACATGATATTTAAGCTTGTGCAATTCACCAAACGATTTAACGCTTTGAAAATCCACCAATTGGCGTCTCTCTTCTCTGAAGTAATATTTTATTGTGAAGCTCATTTTCAACGTTTCAATCTGTATCTAAACAAGCTTAAACGTTAAATATGCACAAAAGTGTAATTTACAAAGATTTTTTCACCACTTATCGACCATTAGACAATCGTTACATAAGCACCTACTTTAGAGTGTCGTTATGATGTTTTCAGGCGGTATTTTCTGCTCAGAGAGGTAGATTTGTAAGGTGAATTAATAACTTCTGGCAGTGAAGCCTCTTTTTTTCCAGTTTTTGGAAGATGGAGCCTGTGTTTTATTAGATTTTATTATATATATAATATATATTTTATTGTTTTTATTATTGTTCTATTATTATTTTTTTGGGATTGGAGTTGTATTTTGTAAACATGTAACATGTAAACTTCAACAATTTTAATAAAGTTGTTTACACACAACAGTGCAGTCAGTTGAAAATATGTCATTTGTAGGCACTGTTCTCCTTCCCTTCTGGTCCAGAATACATCACTCAAACTTAATTTAACACCTTAAAGTTAATTCTATGATTCAAGACATAAAAATAATGCTTCAATTGCTTAATTGAAAATCGCACATGGAAAAATAACAACTCCATATTGCTTCAGTCGGAAGGGCACGCTAAATAACAATTGGGACTTTCGTGAATACCATGTTTCAAACGCAAAATAAGGAGAGGTAAATGAACAACTAGAGAGAGCAAATAATGTTTCTCTTTGTGAATTGACCCCAATGAATTACAAGAGACCTCTGTAATCAGCACCCTGTGATCAGCAGCTTTGATAGCGGGAACTCGGTTGGTCCATAACTTGTTTGTGACTCTGCTCTTGCTGAAACACAACATGCAAATAGAAGCAATCGCCATCACTCCACTATTGAGTTAATAACCTAGTGTGGTCCCTAATTCTAATACCTGTGATAGCTGGACTAGTTTGCAATGCAGAATTGTGTCTGCTGCCAGAAGGAGATCATGTGTGTGGGCAGACTGGTAGATACAGCGTTAAATAAGCCTTGGCTTCAGGAGGAGTTATTATAGGAGGAACTAAGCTGAAGTCTAGGGGGTTGAGTGGAACATTGCCTACAACAAGAAGCACCCCCATAAGACATGTCGGGTCATTTTATATACCTGTTAAGAGTAATGCAGGCCATTAATCCAACCAGACTTGAGGACCTGTAGAGCACTTCCCTATTGTATGATTATTGTCAGTTATATCTGTACACAGCATGCTTGTTGTCAGCATGCATACATTGTCCTATGCTTCCCATAGCTGTGGGCGCAATATAAAGAAGGTAATCCCAGTATTTACATTTTTGTTTGCTATATAAGGTGTGGGGCATTGCAAACAAATGTCCCAGTCCAAGGAAACTTAAAGGAGAACTATAAGGTGAGTGCTTTTCACTCACCTCATAGTTCTAGCCGACCTGTGACAATGAGACTGTCACAGGTCGGCTCAGTAGATCGGGAGCTGGGCAGATCCCGTCATCTAAGTCGGGATCCGCTCTGGCTGCGGCGTCTCAGTATACCGCGAGCTGTAGCTCGTGGTATACTGAGCTTAGGGTAACGGGAGGAAGCTAGTTTGTGTCCTCCCGTTACCCTAAGGAGAACTATGGGGAAAAACACTGACCCCATAGTTCTCCTTTAAGACCAGTTTGGAACCCCAACAGATATTGGCATTTACAGATATGTCTAAATTGGCCCTAAAAGAAAACTTAATTAAAAAAAAATGATTGACATATACTGTATAACAATTATATAAGCCATTTTGTTTGCCTGTTAATGTACAGTAGATAATGGTCCTTTTCTAAGTACAACATTAATGTTGTCTAGGTGGCTATAATATAGGCAGGCCCTTCCACTCCTCTAAAAAAAAAAACACTTTAAAAGCACACACACATTATTCAGTTTGTTCAATATACTTTAAAACTTTATTTTTGTATAATTCTTTATATTCATAACAGCACTGGAAACATAGAAACATGTAGGCACAGATACATTCTGTATCTGTTTTTTTGAGTAAAATAGATGACATTGCAACAATAAATACAGCTTGAATGATACACTTTATAATGTAATAAATATCATGCTCTTGTGTTAAAATTAGCCATTCATCTTACATGTACAGTATATCCAGTGGTTTATATATATATTACAACTTGTGTAAATTTGCATACTTCCATAAAGAATAAAATAAAAACATAAAATATATTAAAGCTGTAAATTATTTTATATTTTCGACAATTTATTGTTTTTACTACTAAAATAAGCATTTTTTTATACCAATGAGAGCATAACAATCATTTAGACCAGCATACTCTATGCAAAATAGTACTCAAAAAAACTACAATAACCATACAAGGGTATAAAATATGATAGGAATTACTAGTCATATATAGTATTGCTTACTGGCCTTGCTTATTTTCATGCAAGACTTTTCTTTACAGATCATGGCTTTAATACATAGGACATGATAAAGTCATATGGAAACCAGCATGTTTTGCTTTATTTTACAATGTTTACATTATTTATTTTTTGCTTTTGTTCACAATATATTTTTTATTTTTATACCATTACTCATTTTTTTTTAGAAGCACTGATCCAAACCACTATAAAAACGGAGATTTCTGCTAATAGAAATGCTGCCTTTTCTGTTTGGAAACAATC
>NW_017306514.1:160430-171299 GCF_000935625.1 Nanorana parkeri
TTTTAAACAAATATGTGTCATATTTTTTAGCAAATAAGTTCTGTCCCTAGCTAATGGTCATCTTTGGCCTTCCCTCTCAAGACCCCGTTTGGTTCATTCATTATTGCTTTCTTTAGAACACTACTGTAGAACAGGAGCAATCTCTATATTTTTGAGAACCCAATATTTTTTTAATGTTTATGTTTTTTTCTTTTTTAATTAAACGTTAGAAGCTGTTTTCAGGCTTTGGTGACATAAGTAACATCGAGCTTAAGTTATTATATTTTTTAAGGCTATGCCTCGTTTGAAAAAAAATAAAATATCAACACTCGTGAGAAATAAAAGGAAATAATTAGGCTGGCCATACCCATACCCCTTGCAATATGAATGTGTCATCCACTGTTATTTCTTCCAAAATGTTGTAGAAGCCCTACCTAAACAATCCAGCCAGTTTTTATCTAGTCGGGTAGGCTTGTATACTGTATAATGGTTCTAGATCTAAAGAAGATTGTTGAATTAAATTTCAATGTGTATGGCCACGCTGAAAGAACTTGCTGTCTTTATGGGATGAAACTGCATGGTGTCTATTTTCATCACATCCTATTGACTGTCCTATATATGGAACATTAGGTGGAAAGCAAGCCATGCTGGAGAGTACTTCCCATTTGTGTGTACCCTTACGTGCCAAAAGCCAAAACTTTTTTCAGTTGTCACTCGAACAGAAATAGAGGTGAAGTCTTCCAAACTATAAACCTGTTCTAGTGACAACTGTGTAAAAAGTGATATCCTCTCACTTTGGAGAGATCTCTTCTTATTCATGCTGTGTCTCTGGAATTGGAAGTGAATGGGAATTTCCAATGACGTGATTCAAATAGGAAAGAAAATGGTCAGGAGCTCAAATCTACAAAAAATTCAGATTTTACTGTACATACACTTTAGGACTGCAAACTAGAAGGGTTCAAATTCTCCACCTATAATTTGCAACTTAAACGTGCTTAATTTGCATATAATTCAGCATAGTATAACACTTTTGTCCACCATACATTGTAAATATATTGCATTTTGTAAATTCTAAACTCTGTCAGTAACCTGCAAAATAATGTAGTGGCAAAAAGCATTAAAGTACCACAGTGGGCCAGGTTTACTGCAGTGTTAAGTAAGGTAAGGAGTGCAGCAAACCCATGTTTACCTGAAGCATCTAACCAGGTGCTACCAAATAAAAAAAGTGACTGGATTTTCAAATGGGACCTAGGCTGACCTCACGCGTTAGGAAATCAAGCCCAGCGAGCATTCCCAAACTGGTCAGCCATCCTTTTGTGCTTGGAAATATAGCTGTTCTCTAGCAAAGCCTGTAACTGCTGAATTGTGAAACACATAGTGCAAAGTATTGGTTTTACACCTAGGACAATTGTGGTTTTCACAGTCTTTTTGTGCTTTGCTACATGGTCCACACTATTAAACTATACTGAATACAACCTCAGTTCTAGTCGCAAAATTGTAAGTGATAAAATATAAAACTTCTTGCTGAGAAAGGTCAACATTATTTTGAAGACATGGCAACTAGTTATTACCGTTGTTACAGTCCATATAAAATATTTTAGAAGTTAAAAAAAACATACTTTTCCCTCTGATATTTTATTGTGAGTGCCTCATGCATTTGCATACTTAATTTGAGGAAATTCTGCAAGACTGGCTTAAAGTAGAACTAAAGACAAAATTTGTTTGGGGGGGTTGGATAGAATAAGGGAGGGTTAAAAACCTTAGCCTTTGTTATTCCTCTGTGTCCCATTGGGGAGATTACCCTTTACTTCATGTTCAATAGCCACAAAAGGAAGTGAGAGGATTTCCCTCCAAATCCCTGGTGGTCAGCAGAGTCACCAGAGCTAGCGTTCCCATTGCACAATTTCCCATCTATTTTAATGACAACCCAAAGTAGAAATAAATCTCTCTTAACGAGACGCAGTTTGAACCCTCCCCTATTTTATCTAAAAAATGGCTTTAGATATCCTTTAACCATTTACATTTAGATAAACCACCCTACCTGACCTGTAATGTATGTTTTTTACAACAAATACATAGTAGTTGCATTTGAATATTAATCAATTACTATTTTAAAGTTGTTGGGTTTATTAAATAATGAGTGCAAAGAACAGTAGAGTTTCCCCAAGAAATCAACTACTAAGTAAAACGTAGCTCAGTTTGTTTAGACAAATGTTATAAGACATATTCTTTCAAGTCTGTATTAAATCATCATACTTGAATGAAATGTGCAAGTACAGTGAGATGTGCAAAGTAGAAAAACCCCTAGCAATAAATTAGAAATGATCTCTTAATGGAGTTGAAAGTGGTGATTGTGAATGGGTTGCAACTTACTAGAGCACATCCTCTCTGAGCTTTGTACTGTGTTATTAAATATCCATGTTAGACTTTTCTTTGGCTCTTACTTGTTTATTTCACTTACATTACAGTGGTCTACCAGTATGATATCTGGTTATAAAAAAAAAAGGGAATTTGATTATCCTCAATATCTGCCAGTATTGCCTTTATTTAGCATCTTTCAAGTAGACCTAAGCATTCCAATGTGTGATCATGGTATTACATTTCTGCAACCAGACATAGGGCTAATTCTCTGTGCATAATAAAGTTATATATATAATGTCTTTCTCTTGATTTACAAGCACATGCAACAGAAACACTGTCTGCAAACATAAACTTCAACTGATATATTTAGCCCTTGACGGGCAATTTAGCAGCTATCACTAAGACAAAGATTGATTGCAATGAGGGCAACATTAAGCATATTACAAAAGCACTAAGATAATCCAGACACATAGCATGCATTGTACAGGAAGCAAAATTAGATTCCATATCATACCCAATATCATATTAGGTGTTCTTCCTTTCAACCATGTTAAAAGGTATTTATGTATTTCAGTTGAACAAGTGCAATTTTGTACTGCCAAAGACACATTACCCATAACAGAAATTAAACCACTTACTGGAAAAAATATGTAGCCTGCCACTGTTGACCTTTGCTTTTGGAAACAGTAGTTGTCTGGCTGGTATGCTGATCATATGTCTATAATAGTTTTTCAGCCATTGACCTGGAACAAGTATCTAGAATATGTGAACTGACCTAACTTCACTTGCTGGATGCAAAAGATAGCTAGGTATCTAGCATTTTCATCAGGAGCTCAACAGTGGCACCCTGCATACTTAGGGGTCTATTCACAAAGCTGCCGAAGGATCTGGCCGTAGCTTCGGCCGATCCTTCGGCTAGCTTCGGCACCAGGACCCACTCGGCAGCTTTGTGAATAGACCCCTTAGTACAAGTTTCCTTTAATTGTGGCAAATGGTTGCATTTATTTGTTGTACAAAACTAAATGTGCTTTTCTCAATTTATTTTTGCATTATGGGTTTTTATATCAGCATAAGGTCTTGTAATGGTTTCACATCTGATTTGTGTGCTAAGTAGTGCTATAGAGAATTGCATGGAAATACAGAAAATAGCTATGTATAGGCATCCCACATTGGTCTCAAGTAAATGCTAAAGCCAGTCACTGGGGTTCTATTATAAAAATGGGGCTAAGGTCATTTTGAAAAGAGATGATCTCCATTGCAACCAATGTGATTCCAATAGAGTTGGTTTAAAAAGGAAACATTACACCTGGTAACATTAGTTGCATAAACAACTTTATTTGCTTGACTTTTTATGTAAATTATCCACATTACTTCTTAACTGATAGGATTGGTTCTTTCTCATACAAAGACAGTAAGCTGTTGGGTATAGCTGAATTGTTTGGGTGGATACAATTATTCATCCACCCAAACAATTCCTGTATGGAACAGGTTGCATGCTGCTTTTATAACAAAAGTTATAAAACAATGTTAATAAACAAGATATTTGTGAATGAGTATTATAAATCTGTTAACCCAAAATAGTGCCAAAGAATGTATTTTATTACAGCATGCCTCCCATATTTTGTCATGTTAGTAAATGTACTCTGAAAATAAAAATGGTTGCTGTTTCATTGTGTGATATCATGCAAGAAAGGTCCAGATAATATAATCCTCATTCCCTTTAGAGATTTATATTTCTTGGGACAGCAATACTGAATGTATTACCAGATGCAAAAGCTAGATTCCTGTGCTCAGACACCACACAGGTGTATTTCATTGTATTTATTCTGAAATGCATGAATATATAAAAATCTTTTTCTTGGAAGCATTTCTAGCAATTAAAATGCTGGAAATGAGAATTCAGTCTATTAAGTTATACTGACCACTGCGAAAACTGAAATTAAATTAACTCTGAAGTACAATATTTTTAACCCCTGTCTGAGGCGATGTAACTACAAATCATGTGCCATTTATTTCCAGATGTTAAAATGATTGCACTGCCAAGTGTTGAACATGCCATTGTCCTATCTTCTGTAATGCTGAAATGAGTGTGGCTCTACCCCATTCCCATTTATTTGCCTTTACATAACCACACATTTCCCTTTCAATTTTTCTTTTCTTTTCTGCTGTTTGCTCTTTTTGCCATCGATCTGGAGGCTCACAGTCCTGCGTTTCTCAAGGTTTAGCAGCTCTTGAAACAGCTCTTTCACATTGTGGTTCATCTTGGCTGATGTCTCCATGAAGGCACATTTCCACTTTTTTGCTATTGCTTCTCCTTCTGAGCTTTCCAGTTCTCTGTTTTGTGTTTCATCACTTTTATTTCCAACCAGCATTATAGGGATGCTTTCAACATCCCCTTTAATCTGACAAATTTGTTCATAGATAGGCTTCAGTTCTTCAAGGGATTGCCTGCTGGTCACAGAAAAAACCAAAATAAAGGCATGTCCCTTTGATATAGACAGACGCTGCATAGCTGGAAATTGGTGGCTTCCAGTGGTGTCTGTAATTTGTAAAGTACATATGCTTTTATCACAACTTATCACTTGTCTGTAGGTGTCTTCAATTGTTGGGATGTAACTTTCTCGAAATGTGCCTTTCACAAACCTTAGGACAAGGGAACTTTTACCCACTCCTCCAGCTCCAAACACCACTACTCTGTAATCATTACTTTGTTCTGGCATATTCACAATAAATCAGATGTCTTCCTTGAGAAAAACACCTAGAAAGAAACATACCAAAATATTATCAATACTATGCATTTTTTTCACAGACTGTAAATCTGGCTATGAAAAACACATTTTGCCAATATTTTTGTATCTGCCTATAGCTTTAGATTACTGCTTGGCCTTATAGAAATAATTGATGAACTCTAGATATATAGTTATATTGCATTTTTTCTACAGACTCTTAACACAAGATACATAGATATATACTAAAAAGGACATTATTATATTTTCTAAGTGCCTGTGCAATCCTATCATTACATTGTTAAACAATGCTTTATGCAATTATAGTAGAATAAAATGCATGCTAAATACTACAGGATGTGATATAAGTTATATAATGATTTACTGATGTTCAAAACATATTGAATTACAGTTTTCCAGATACTCATACGGTTTATCCACTTCATTTAGTCTTATAGCATGCTGGTATGTGTGTTTTGCTGTGTATTCATGTGTAATGTAGGTGGGTTTTTCGGTACAAAGTACTCCTTTTGCACACAGTCTACAAAATCATATTTGTTGTCTTAAAATGATAAGAAAAGAGACGAAAGAAACATATGAAAACACAAAAACTAGTTTACATATTTCACTATTAACAATGAGTAGATTCTAATTCTATATAGTTTTTATCCTTAAAAGCATGCTTCCTAAAAATATTGTATTGTTTTAGCTATCTGGCAATAAAATAATCCAACACCAGTAAACTAAGACCAAACGCACATATACCACTAAACACCACCTATGTATGTCCCTTTGATACTGTTTTTTTAAATGTTGGCACTGTCCCCTACTGCAGTGCCCGGCTTTCCATGCCTTTTGTTTGACAATAGGTTTGCTTATTAGCCTTACAAATGGGCAGAATTGATTACAAAGGGGTCTATTCACTAAGCTGCCAACGGCAGCCGAGTGAATAACCGACCCGAAGTGAAGTGAGCCGAACGCTGTTCGGCTATTCACTTCAGGCTTGTACGGCTGATTTCAGCCGTATATCGGCTGAAATCAGCCGTACATCGGGTGGCTTTGGGTCGGCCAAACATGCTCAGCATGTTCGGCCAACCCGAAGTGCAGAAGGAGTTTGACTCAGCCGACCCAACATCTGGATCGGCTGAGCCGAACCTCGGGCAGGCTACTCGCTGCTGTTCGGCCTATTCTCATAGATGACAAACAGCAGTGAGTAAATAGCCAAATGCCGCTGAGCCAAATGCCGCTTGGCTATTCTGCCCGGTACCTCTGTGGTACCAAGCAGTGTATTTCCACTATTGCAGTCAAATTGGAGTTAACCTCATTATATGGGGTTCGTACATTGTTCTCTTTCGTACAGTATACCTAAAAATTCATACCTTTCTAGTTGTTTTTAAAGCAGGCCTTTGGGCAGACTGCAAGCTAGTCAGAACAATTTAAGTGAAACTGGAGGGCGACAAAGTACGAACTGACTCAGTTTCCTGTCAATAGCATACAATGCAGGTTACAAAGCCCTGAGATCTTTAACCTTTTGTTAGGACAAACAGTGTTCAAATCTAGTATATAACTGATGATGAGATTTGCCAGCACAGTACAGACAGTGTACATTTTTGGAAACATTGAAACATTAACTCCACAGTTCCCTCAAACATTATAAAGCAGGAGAAAACTTCAGTTGCAGAGTTTTCAGAAAAGAGCAAGTAACAGGTAAGGGGCAAATTTTAAATATGTTTTTAAGTTATTCTATGTGAATGGGAACATGTAGCAAGTAGGTGTTATCCAAATTTGTCTGCAAACATGAAAATACTCCTGAAGGAGGATGTATGTTCAAAAACAGCCGTAGGTGGATGTACTCACAGCATAAAACATTCTACTCACAATTTGAGATGAGTAGTCATTAGTTTTTAATAAAAGTAAAAACTGGTTGCTTGGAGTTATTTAAAAAGAGTGTCAACTTGCCCTGAAAGCCTTGGGATTTGGGAGAGTTATTACTAATTTGGATATCACAAGACCACAGTGATTATAATGCCTGTGTTCGATCTCAAGCATAACTGCATATTTGTATCACAGACAGATATGTAGTTATGCTTAGCATAACTACATATTTTCCTCTCCTTGCCTTTGGAGCAGGGGAGTACTCTCTCCACTTGTTTTTTTAAATAGCTGCTTTCATTATATGCATGTCTTTTTTTGTATATCTGCACTTCCCCCCTTTTTGGGATATCAAATATAAAATCAATGTTGTTTTTTGATTGTTCTGAAGTACTGCATTTACCCTATAAGTGGAAGTGACCAGTTTTAACTACTCTTTTTTCCTGCTAAAAAAATCAGCCTGTGTGTTTGCAAATATAGCTAAAAACCTGTCACCTTCTGTTTGTGCAGCTATTTAAAATATTCTTAAAGCTGAATACAATGATGTTTTTGTGAATGCAAATGTGTCTGCAGAACCTTACATTTAAATCATTTAAAATACCCATGTTTTTACTTTACTTTTTACCCTACAGACACAAATTAAAGGAGATTATTGAGTATATAAATCCCAACAATGAACTTTTTTGGATCTGTTAAATATACCATTGAAAGTGTTTTGCCATATCTGTTTAATAAGTTCAAAATAATACCTGTTGATCATGTAAAAAAATCAAGGCTGCCCTGTGTCATGTTCTCACTTCCCGTGTTATCTCAAGGAGAGTAATTAGCCCTCCCAGTTTTGATACTGGGACCATGGAATGATTAGACGTTATGTTGTGGAGATGGGAGAGTTTGTAGGTCTGAGTAGTTTAGCAAAAGACATCTGGGCACAGCTGATAACACTCAGTCCACAAAAAAAGCTGTGTTTTGTCAGCCCATAACAGGATTTAGGAGCTAAGTGCATTTCTGGCAGATTAACAGGTATTTTTCTGTACTTGCAGGTTCTTTAAAGGAATAAAACATGAGGAAATGGGGTTCATTTACTAACCTTATAAACACGCCACGAACAAGTATACACCTCTTTAGTGTGTTCCCTCCCAGCATGATCTATTGGTGGAATCTAGACACCTTGTACACGCCCAGCAGGTGTGTTGTGCAAAGCCCTGCATGAATTGCAAGGGGATGTTGTGTAAATTAGCTCTACATTGTGTTGCTTGCGTTGATGAATGCAGGAATGTAAATGCATGAGCTAACCATTTTTGTCTAAACTGTGAAGCAGAATTATATATGCATCATGTGCATGATTTTTCCATATATGGCATTAGTGGAAATATGCTTTTAGATACTTTTTGGTTGATAAATACGTTTTGCTGTGTAAAAATCACACGCACCTAGTGCGTGCGTGTGTTTAGGTTAGTAAATCACCCCCAATGTGTCTGTGTTGCAGAGATGTAGTGCATGTGCTTTGTTTTTTTTTCTTAACCACTTGCTGACCGGGGTGTTTACACCCCCTTCCTGTCCAGGCCATTTTTCAGTATTCAGCGCTGCAGTACTTTGACTGACATTTATTCCATCATGTGACGCTGTACTGAAATAAATTTTATACAATTTTTTAGGGACCGATAGAGCTTTCTTTTGAAATTTTGCTCTGACAAAATAATTTACCTTTAGTACATTTTAGATAATACACTGATCTGAAAGAACAGAAACCAGTTCTTTAATGACAAAGTGTGAAAAGGTCACAGAAAAAGATATGGTGTAAGTTAAAATAAACAAAAAACAATATGTGCATCTGCAGTTTTCTAATTCCCAGGCATCTTGTCCTGTCTAATGTCCTTTACTTGCCTAATGTTCCTTATTATTCACTGAATTAAAAGTGATGGTGGCTAAAAAGCCTGGTGTTCCTGAATTCTACCCTTTGGCTTCTGGATGATCATAAAACACATAGAGGGTTATTCAGAAAGCTAGCCGAAGGATCAGCCGTAGCTCTAGCTACGTCCCTAGCTACGGCTGATCCTTCGGCTAGCTTTGTGAATAATCCTCTAAGTTACTACTTAGTTTTGCCTACTCCCCACATTATGTAAGCCTTCCCAATATAAGTAGATCATTACCTATTTTCTTGGTTATCTATCTTTTTTTTTACTGCACTTTCCATTAGTATTTGCATTAAGAGTAATGAATTGAGCTACTACTTGATATTTGAAAAGTTTGATTAATTCTTAATGAATAATTTGAACCATGAACAGATCACTTTCTAATCTTGTAAAGTAACTATTTTTATGTCCGGTGTAAGGCTGCAGCAACTGTGAATAGCTATACTGTGTTGCCAACATACTGCGTCAGTAGGTGCAGTCACAGGTGCCTTTTTATAGCTATACAAAGGCTTTCAAGCAGGGAAACAAGCTGTATATTTGCTGTCTTCAGAAATCAAGCATAACATATGTTCAACATTTTATAGCCAAGAGCTTATGTCTACTGTAACTAAGCAGCAAGACTGTAAATGACCAAGACTATCATCACATTATGTCATGACACAAACCCCGTGTGTGGATACATGGCGTTATTGAACATCTGACTATTACTACATAAACAAAATGAATTAATATCTAGCTAACTGCAGGTATAACAGCTTTAAAAGAGTTTAATTAATGGTGCATTTACACAGGAGACTAAACCCTATGGAGACATACCTAGCTAGAGCATGTACACAGCATATAATTATTTAATCCTTCCTTTAGGGCTCTTTTATATCATAGCAATGTGTTTTTGATACATGTTTCATTACTTAATTATTTTTTTTAGACTTCTATGCTTTTATCATGCACTACAGTGCATTGTAACTTGCTGTGCAAAAAAGAAACCTGTCCTATTTTTTCACTGCACACCAACACAGCACATTGGTGGGGACTCCCATCATAGAACATAAGGCTATTTACTTTGTTTATGTAATGAGACTGAATTGGACAACACAGCCAACACTAGAAGTGTGAACAAGTCTTAAATGGGAAAGTTTGAAGCTTAAGTGATACCCTTTATAGGCTATCCTTTATAAGCTTTCAAAACATGTTGGGTTTTATAATTGTAAAGGAACCTAATTTATAGTTTGCATCTTGAAAAGCTAGTGAATAAAGGGTATAACGTAAACTCCAAACTTTCTCCCTCTTTTTACATACCGTATATACTCGAGTATAAGCCGTCCCGAATATAAGCCGAGGTACCGAATTTTACCAAAAAAAACTGGGAAAAAGTATTGACCCGAATATAAGCCGAGGGTGGGAAATGAGGCAGCTACTGGTAGATAGATACCAATAAAATTACATGAATATTTATTTAAAAGAAAAATAACCTAGCTCTGTAAGTGGAAAAGGGGGTACATGGCTACATATCATGTACTACGGATCATTTAACCCATTCATATTAGCAGAGGGTAATTGTAAATCTATTGTTCAGTGCACTCTATATGTAGGATATAGTACATGTACATATAGAGTGCCTGCAACAATACATTTACAATGATCCTCTGCTAACATGAATGGGTTAAATGATCCATAGTACAGGGCTACATACAAATCATTTAATACATTCATGTTAGTATAATTGTAAATGTATTGTCTGCACTGTATTAGCAGTATATACTCTATATAGAGTATATACTGCTAATACAGTGCAGACAATACATATATAATTGCTTAATGAATCTCTCTCTCTACCCCCACCCCCCGCCCTCACTCACTGTGTCCGTGTGCCGCTGATCGATCATCACATCACGGAGAGAGCAGGGACGAGTCAGCGGCGCGCTGGTCCAGTGGGAGGAGCTCCAGGTGGGGTCCTAATTTAGCTGGCTCAGAGGTGCCTGCCCGCTAAATTACAACCCCACCTGGAGCTCCTCTCG
>NW_017306514.1:171593-172346 GCF_000935625.1 Nanorana parkeri
AGTTCCCCCCCCCCCTTCGTATACGCACATATAAACGTAAATATGCGTTGCATGCGCCAGCGCACGAAATTTACAATTGCACCACACATGTTACGTATCGTCGCGAACGTCGCAGTGAGAGCAATCATTTTAGGGCGGTAAAAGCTTTTAATGCGTCGCCTATGGCCAATTTTGGGTAATGTAGTTTTTTTGAGGTTTTGCGCGCATGCGCAATTTTAAGGCTTGACATGTTTGGTGTCTCTTTACCCGACGTGACCCCGTCTTTTATATTTTACTAAAAAATTTGGTAATAATAAATGTTTTAGAAATTAATATAGGGGGAACTGTTTTGTTTTTTTTAAATCTGTAGTTTTTCCTTAATATATTAAAAAATAAAAACCCCAGTGGTGATTAAATACCACCAAAATAAAGCTCTATGTGTCCCCAAAAAAGGGTATAAAATTCATTTCAGTACAGTGGTGCATGATGGAATAAATGTCAGTCAAAGTACCGCAGCGCTGAATACTGAAAAATGGCCTGGGCAGGAAGGGGGTTTAACACCCCGGATATCAACTGGTTAATAAAAGAGAAAACATGCAAATAAAAATTGTTTGCATTTGAGCCTCCACAGCATTGCAACAGCAATCAGTAGACTGTGGGTGCAATGCTCAAGCTCCTGCAGACTCTTCCACTAGTCCATGTGAAGGTATGGACTCCCAGTTACGGGATGGAAGGAAGTGCCAATGGACCTCAAGTGGAGTGATGTCCCTGCAC
>NW_017306514.1:173057-196054 GCF_000935625.1 Nanorana parkeri
GATTTAGTGGTTGGACGCTGGTAGGTGTGACCATGTTTCATGTTATATGGGTGTAACACAAACCATGGTCTAAAAAAGAGAAGCTGTTCTTTAAAGGTATTTTGTTTCTCAGCACATTAAACATTGTAGTCTATAAGATTTTACATGGTGCTGTTAATCATGGCTAATTCAGGACTAAAAACACCTACAATAAACATCACACTAGCCTAAACAATTTCCTCAACTTTCTCTTTTGTTCAGTTATTTACTTTGTTGTAATTGTTTCTACCTACTGCTGGTAAAGCAGACTTAGGTCAGGTTCACACCTAAGCAGCATCGGTTTTGTGGGTTTGTTCGTGCATGTTCAACTTGCGGTCATCTGCACGTTTATACACGTTGTGCACATTTTTATGCAAGTTTATACAAAAACGCGCATGAAAATGTGCAACATTCTTCTGCCGCACATTTTTGGGAGTTTCTATTGAAGTATATGGGGCAAATACGTGCTGTTAACTGCCCAAAAAAGCTCATGTATCTTTTCGGGCATTTGGAGTTTTCCTGCTGGTGTTTTGCTGCTCCGGTGTGAACAGGGCTATTGAAAATCATGGGATTTCTTGTGTTGGACGTTTAAAATCGATTTTCCAACTGCACAAAAATGCCTAGGTGTGAACCAGTGGCCCTATCACACGTTCCAATCAGGAGGGGATCCGCGCTCAGATTCCCACCTGAGTGAAACAAATGTCAAAAAAACATCTACGTTTGTCCAGTCAAAAACTGAAATTACCAAACCCATGTTGGTCTACAGGTATTTGGATGTAAATGGACTTGTATAGTTTACATCAGATTAGCCCCAATCCAGTATGATCAGGTCGGGGTGATATTAAACTCTGATCCATTTGTTTTTCCAGACCTGGCTGGAGCAAAGAGTAACTGGATGTAAACAGACACCGGATGTAAATGGAGGCTGTCCATTTGGGTGGGCTCTAAAGAGCTCTAAGTGTGCAGTGACTGTCTTAAAAAAAATTGTCCTATAAAGCTAGCTGTTAAAGACAATGTAACAGAGGACTGGAATGCTAGATCAGCCTGCTAATATGTTATTGCATCATGTGTCTTCTATATGGTTACTAACATTGCTACTAGACCGCAAGGCTGAACTCACCAAATACCGTTTCATTCACAAACTGCTTTATTGCATGCAGCAGGTTACAGCAGGCAGATGAATGAATAGACGGTATTTGAAGGTCAGAGATGGTAATGTTTCTAAGCATGCATGTAGATTAATATGTGGCCATGTTACAGTCAGCCATTTTAATGCAAGAAACGACAAGTCTAACAAGAAGGAAGTACATCACACACAAGGGGAGGGAATACAGAAAAAGTGGTGTAATAACCAAAATGCCCACAAGATGGCAGTATAATAACCAGCTATACAACTGCTATAACACTGTACATGGCTTAAGGAAAATTAACTATGTGATTCTTATTTCACATTAATATGAATATTAACTGTGGCTATGCACTGTGTCATATTTTTATGCAATTGTTGTGACAGCACAACTGATGTTTTCCTGTGAACCTGTTGAGCAAGAGTGTCCAGGTTATAATCAATACTACAGCCTGAGAAATATATAGTTATTGTCACAATTATCACATATAACTTGGATGGTGATCACCTCTCTATCACCCAAGTATAAAATGCCAAAACCCCATGTGAATATTTCTAAGGCCCCCTGAGCGTCTGAAAAACAGACAAGATATGTAACAATGCATGTTTTTCATGTGTTTTCTTTTTTATTAACTAGCTTTCCATTGGCTAAAAATAATAATAAAAGAGATCAAGCCTGGAACATGTGCAAAAACACACAAAAACACCTGTATAAATGCTGAGAAAAGAGCCAAAGACGCTCAGCCCAAGTGTGAATGGGGCCTAGTATCAGTGCTAGGAAATTGTGAATATTTTAAGAAGCACAGTGGGAATGTCCATAACGGGGCTTTTCAATTCTCATATGTTCCAAGTACCACTTCCCCTTTTACAATGATCTCACGTACCGTCAAAGTGTATACTGAAATTAATCATAAATGCAAGACACTCTGAAATCTCATTCTTTCCATTACCATTATTTTATAAACATAGCTACAAATTATAGAAGGGCTAATTGCAAAAATAAGGTTTTATGTCTTACACTACAAAAAATTTGAAATGGTTGCTATTAGAAACAGCTTCTTTTATTCTTTACACATCAGTCCCATATGCTGATAACCCATATGTCATAACATAAAGTATATCTAAAACAAAAAAACATAAATGCCATATATTACAGCTTACTAGTCCTTAGATGTCAATGCTGTATTTGTTTCCTTTTTTAGGCATGTTTTCCTATATTTTCACCTGGTGATAATGTCAGTAACACACTTTCTGTCCTAGTGTGACAACGCTCACACAATGTACTGTATCTATGGAGGAGCAGCGTTGCCACTCCAAAACAGGACTTCAAAACATTGCCCCACTCCTCATCTCTATTACATAGAGGAGAGTTGTTTTGTAGTTCACACAGCTTATATCATTGTTTGAGCAGGTATTTTCGGTACTTGCAGAAAATCTACTTAGCCTGAAAAAAGAAAACTAAACCTGCCATCACATGGGCCCAGCATTAGACGTGATGATGTCAGGGAGGAAGCGTGTTTGTGGCTGTGGGCGCTGGTATTGGAGCCCGCAGGAGATGGGCTCAGGTACATAAAAGTTCTTTAAACAGCTACTTTAGACAAAGAACAGCAGTTATTTTTTTTAAACGGGAGATAGGCCTTAGGTTCATTGTAACTATTACTCTGATATGCTACCATGTTTGGTATCACAGTGTAACCGTTTCCTTGCCAAACACTTATTTGAGCTTCTACCTTGCCCTTATAGCTTGGTGTAACAACTTCCACTCTTTACCACCATTATACTACAGTGCTGCTACTCTGTAAACTGTAAACTAATGTTATCGTTAACTCACAAATAGAAACAATAGATGCCAGGGAGCATATAGGCACAAAAAAGCACAAGGCAGATATACCAGTGTTGGTCACACTTCAAGAGCGTTCCCCAACATCACCAAAGGGCTACACATAGAGGCTTATTCACAAAGCTGCTGAAGGCAGCCGAATGAGTAACCGACCAGAAGTGAAGTGAGCCCAACGCTGTTCGGCTATTCATTTCAGGCTTGTACGGCTGATTTCAGCCGTACTTCGGCCGAAATCAGCCGCACATTGGCTTGCTTCAGCTGGCTTCAGCTGATCCTTCCTCTAGCTTTGTGAATAACCCCTATAGTGTTCAGTGAATGCAATTCTACAGAGAGCTGTCAGAGACTGCAGACAAGCAACAGGACACGGGCAACGACAATGGGCATGCTACTAGAGATGGTCAAAGACTGAAAATGCTGTAGAAGTTGTTAGAGACAGGAGGCAGTCATAGCTGGAGACACATTACATGACACTGCTAGAGACCACTGCTATTACAGCTCTTTTACAAATCAATATTTCCACATTTGTGCTCCCTACAGCCTCCTGAATAATTAATTATGCCACATTTGATATTTCTCTCAGCAAAATTGATTATAAAAGATCAGATAAGAAAAAAATATAATGAGAAGAAGGGAATGAACAGCACAGAAAAAGTAATATTAAACGACTGTGTGGAATAAATAAACCAGACCATTTAACTACTAAAAGCCAGTCTAAACATACATATTTTCTTTCACTGGCTCCCAGGTAAGAAAAACACAAACTATTATCTGCAGGGGCCCCAAGGGCCACAGGTTGGGCACCAGGAAGCTATATAAATGCATACGACTTGCATACTAAAAGAAAACTGGTACGACTGAGGGATTTGGCAGATGAAGGCATAATGTGAAATGCCCAAATTGCATCTTGTTAGAACCCACACTCAAAAAAAAAAATGCTTTTTAGATTAAAGTAATAGGGACCTGGGTGTGGAAATGGCATATTGGTCGTTTTAATCACTTTGCAACTGGAGCAGTTTTTTTTATTTTTCAAAAATGTTACAATCTGCAATTTTTGCTAAAAATAAATAAATACTTAAAACTCCCAAATAATTATATATTTTCTGAAAGCAGAGCCCCTTTAGAATAAAATGGTGAATTTACAATTTTTTAATGTCACACGATATTTGAACTGTTTATCAAATCACTGAAATGAATTTAATGCACACAAACGCAATATAATACCCAATTTTTTGGTAAGAGATAAAAGATGAGGTTGCCTCAAGTACATGGATACCAAACATGCCAAACCTTAAAATTGTGTGCACCCATAAAATGTCAGCAAACTACGCTACCCAATATTGTCCATAGAAGATGCTTTAAGAGCCCTTACAAGCCATCAGTTTAAATTAACTGGAATGATGGCCCTAGAATTACTGCTATCACTCTGACATTTGCAGTGATATCTAAGATGCCTTGCATTTGCTGTTTACATATACATTCCCATCTTTGTGCTTGCATTCATTTGTGTGCGCAGGGCAATGGGGCTGCTTTTAATTAATGTATTTTTTTGCTATTTTTAGCATTCTTAAGTCTTTTATTTTTTTTCTTCCTCTGACTACATCATTTAGAGGGTTATTCATTATTGAGCCGAAAGATTAAAGGAGAACTATGGGGTCAGGGCTTTTCCCCATAGTTCTCCGAAGGGTAACGGGAGGACACAAACTAGCGTCATCCCGTTACCCAAAGCTCAGTATACCGCGAGCTACAGCTCGCGGTATACTGAGACGCTGCAGCTGAAACGGATCCCGACAATTATGTCTGGATCCGCCCAGCTGCGTGAGTGACAGCTGGCTCTGCCTATGTAGAGGCAGAGCCAGCTGTACCTGCCCCCTCCCCGTCCGTCCCACCAGTCAGCGCTGCACACATCACTCCCATTCCATGAGACAGCACTCAGGCCTGGTAATTGACTACTCAAAGACCAAGTACTGCAATGTAGGGAGATATGAGAGTTGGGGGTTTGAGCAGTTTAGAAAAAAAACAACTGGGTAGGACTGTCAGATCTCAGTCCACAAAAAAGCTGTTTGCTGTCAGCCCACAACAGGACTTGTGTGTGTACTGCAGAGATGTACTGCAAATATTTTCCTTTTCATTTTGCCCTGACATACATTTTAACACTATGGGGTCTATTTAGAAACAATTTGCAGGGTCGTTTGCCCTGCGAATATCTGTCAATGTTCGATCTGTGCAGATATATGCCAATACTAACATTCTTTCGTTTTTGTTTTTTTACCCTAAACAGTGAAGAATGCCCATGTCAACGACCAATACAGATTGTTGTAAATCCATTTACAGCTATTTGTCATGTGGTTTACTTTTCTTTTACTATAATACCATTTTTATAGATTTGTGTCACATCAAATATGATTTTTCTTCAGAGGTGACATTGATAGGATGCTCTTTTAGCTTCTCGATCAGCTTCTTCATTCGTAAGGAGGATAATGTAGCATATAAACCAGCACATTCAATTACGATGATGAATAATGTGTTTTCAGTGTATTGCATTTGAAATGTATCATAGCAGGTCTACAATTTTCTTTTCTCTATAAATCCTTCGACATAATCTCTTTTAGATTTTAAGCACAAGTACACAGTCTAATTGTATTAGAGACACCAGCTGCTTTTTTGTCTTGTCTGCAAATCAGATTCATTACCTCATCGTCACTCTTTTCCTGCATACCTGACAACATATTGTAACTTGTGGCAAACCTGAGAGCAGATTAACATGCAGATGGGGAACATTTTGTGTTATCGCTGTACAACATACAAGAACATCAGAGGATAACATGCCAGGGGGTGCAAAATACTCCCTCTATTTATAAATGTCTTTAATTTATCTACAATGCCTCAAACAAAAGCATAACCTTGAATGACACAAAAGATAATAGAAAACTCCATGGCAAAGATTTTACAGTTCTATAGGTCAGCGCACAAGAAGGGCTAGGTATAAATGGAGATGCCAGTAATAGCTCATCTAGAGCATTGTTTTTAGCTTGGATCATCCTTGACTCTATGTAGCTGTGAATAGTGATGGGTGAATCTGCCAGGGTTCGATTCAAACCAGAACTTTGCAAACTGAATTCTATTTAGTGCAAATCATACTGTTAAATTCTGGCCATTTTCAAGGCTAAAAAGCAAACTGTTGTAAAAAAAAACTGAGGAGCTGGGCACTGCCATAGGGGAAATGTAAACAAATGTAGAAAAAAATACTATACTGCCGAAACTGGGTCCTTTTAATGTGGCTTAAAGAGCTACATGGAAAAATCCCATAGATAATAATAATAATAAATACATGCTTGGGAGATGCCTCTAAGCTGTATGAGTTGTTAAAGAACAGTACTAATTGCATTGCCTTATTTACATATTTTGGATGTATAATTGATTTTTGTAATACTTAGCTTGTCTTACTGCAGCAATATTCATTTAAACTTGAAAAAAAGGCTTTTTATGTCATTTTGGCTGGGACCCCTGATTTTGTTCTTATGTGGTAATAGGCCTGGATCGAGCAGTGAAAGTAGCAGCCACAGCAGATCTAAAAGCTACAGGAAGGTTTCCTCTTAACAAAAAATAAAGTCTTCAAAACTTCAAAACTTCCTGCTGCTCTGAAAGCCCCTTCAACAGAATAATGATTGCAGGGCAAGCCAGAAGCAGTGGTTCAACCTGGACACTCAATAGTCCATGGTGTCCCCACTTCTGAAAGTGTCTGTATCAGGCATGGTATTTTATATTTCTTCAAAAAAAAATTTTTTTTTGCAGCTGGTATGCAGCTGGTAAATTGGATTTCACCTCACCCTGCTGCACAGTGGTGGAGAGGGCAGGAGGTAGTAGTG
Source organism: Nanorana parkeri (assembly GCF_000935625.1). Taxonomy (NCBI): domain Eukaryota; kingdom Metazoa; phylum Chordata; class Amphibia; order Anura; family Dicroglossidae; genus Nanorana; species Nanorana parkeri. Next base: position 179,908 of record NW_017306514.1, read on the forward strand.
AGCAGGGATTTTACATTATTTCTCTAATCCCCTGCAAATAGAGCAATGTGCTCCCAATCTAAAGGGCTTTGGATGGATTTAGGGCTGACTATTCCCTGCTCGACCTATCAAAGGTGCCAACATCTAAGCAGCTATAGCAGCAAGGGTGACAATACTGCAGATTAAAGAGCACTGTCACCCTATCAAAGAAAGTGCCTATCCAATGGTTCTCATCTCAAGTTTAGCAGGCATTTTTAATATGTTTAGGGGTACTTATGAAAATAGAAAGCCCAGTTTAGTAGCGTGGACAACCTACATGATTTTATAGTGATTTTATAGTCTGATAATAGTTCTGCTTTAAAAAAGAAAAAGTATGACACATAAACCTATAATTAATGTTTTTTTCATGCATGTGCATAGAAGAAAAAAAAGGATGAAACACTAAGCAACCTGTTTCCCTACTGAAACATTGCTGCACTGTGCCTTGCCTTTCCACAAATCTGAAAATGACTGTGACTGACTAAGAAAACCATTTTGAACCTCTTTCTGAAAACAGCTAGTAGCTAGAGCTACTGACCTGGAATAAACACTACCCAAAAAAAAAAAAAAGATATAGATGTTTTTTTAAATTGAGTGGACTCTTTTTTTTTAATCATGTTCCCTTTTATAGTGTTAATATTTGAATGCCTTTTTGAGTTTTCATTTAAAGGATAAGTTCAAGTTGAACTCTTAGATATAAATATGTTCCCACATTACCCTTTATATTATATTTAAAATTAAAAAATACTTGAAAGATAAGTACTTTTGACTCTAAGATGATACAGAGAGCCGCAAGGGATCGTATTTATTTTTTTGAGTTAATATGACATTTACCCTTTTACATGTTCACACGGACAGCATTGGGCCTAATTGCAGAATGTCTTATATCTTAGAGACTGTTGAAACAATTCAGAAAATATGATGTTCCTATGTGAACTCGGGCAAAAGTAGCAAAATATGGTGATGATCCTGATCCCATTGATAGTTAACAAATATGTTTCACATACAGTACATGTGTAAGCATTGCAGTCAGTTGCATGGTACAGAAGCCACAAGCAACTAATATTAGTAGAACTTTATTTTTTTGATGATGGTCTTTTCTTAAAAGTACACGTACCAGATTCTCTGTATGTATGATCTGATATTGCCTGCCCTGACTGATTACATGTCTGGGTAGGGAAATAAGAATAGGATGCCGCTTTGCTCCCATTATATGTACTGACTGTTTGCATGCTGTCTGTATATTAAGATGCTATGCTTTCTAAAGTGATTTAACATTAGTGCCCTTCAATTAAATCAGTCACAGGGATCAAAGTGCAACAGCATAAGAATGAACTAAACATTTGTTTTATTCACTGGAAAATGTAATTATAAAACAATGGACTTATGCTATCCAGACCTGACATCTAATTTGTCTTTCTCCAGTCATACAGTATCTGGTATCCAATTTACAAAGCTGTATGCCCATTTAATATAGTATAACTGCCTTAATAGGATAGTGTGTCTAGGAAGTCATCAGTTAATGTGTCAAAGCTTTTTTTTTTACACAGCTCTTTGGGAAAATGAATAAAATAAATGCTACAGTTATTTCCCAGAGCACATCGGTGTAGCAATGGGAAAAGTACCAAAATGCATACATTCACATATTCAGGTTTATACCTTTTTGAATTAGCAATATAAAATAGTAACACATGGCTTTTCATGATGGACAACTAAAGCAAATGGATAGTAGACATGTATATTCCTTTCGTTGGATATTCGTACAAATTTCGTTAAATTCGGACATCCGGATGCATCCGAATTTCCGAAATTGAACAAGTCCGAATGCGACCAAATTCGAATGTTCCTTCTGAATTTTGTTCAAAACTAAACTAAATCGTACATGTGACTATTCTCTGGCCAATCAGATTTTTTTGGCTGTTGGGGATTGCATTACAGGCACGGTCATGTGACTTTGTTCCAAAATGAAAATTCAGTCAGATCCAAACTCAGAATAATGAACCTAGTGAAATTTCGAATCCGAAAAAAACGAAAGAAATAAAAATCAGATTAAATCCTAAACGAAACAAATTTGTGGCAGAGTTACATGTCTAGTGGATAGTGTATTTACAATACAACGGTGAGAAAATGCACTCAAACACATTGTTATTATGAGAACTGCACTACTGCAGACAACATCCTGTATATATTTATGTGAGACGTGTGGATGCAACAAAGTGCTCCTCACTGCAAAGACAGGGCCATTATGATTTGACTACCCCCCTTTAAACTTCACCCATATGACCACACCCACCCTTCGATGTAACATGTGCTCTCATCCTTCTTCCAAGGTGTCCCTCTTTGTCAAGCTCAAAAGTTGTGAGGTATGAACCCATAACTGTGACACATTCACATCAGTGCCAAAACACATCTATACACCAGTCCCTGCCTGTCATAAGCAGCCCACTCTAAATGAGAATAGTTGAAAGGCTTGGAAACGTTGCATTAATATGCCAGAGTGGCAGTGATGTGATATGAAGCCCCATCTGATTTACCCAATGTGTCTTGGCTGGTGTAAAAAACTTTCTGACCACTGCACATGTAGGGAAAATGCCTAAATGTTTGCTCACAGGACAGAAGAATCCAAGTTATACATGTTTTACATTTTGTTACAAATACAGCCACTGCACTGGCTTTTACTTATACCCCATAAGCTTTTTAAAGAACTAATTTGTTGGGTTTGGTGTGGACTAACTCAAGTGGCCTGCATCGAACTCTAACCTCAATCCTCCTGAACACCTTTGGCTAAGCCCTGACCTAGGGTCAAACACATCAGAGGAAAAGCAGTGTCCAGCAGAAGAAAATATGTACTATTCGCTTAACAGTTCCAAAACTGCACTACAGGAACTCACCAGAACCATTGGGGTGCACTCACCAATGTGATATAGTCCAATAATTAAAAGCTCTGGGAAACCGAATTGTTCTGGGATTATGTCATAAATTGCATTACTACAATATAGCAGTGATAAATAGGGCAATCGTTGAAGTACCAGTATTTCTTATCAATAGTGGGTGCCATGCATCCCACAGCTTTTCCTATGTTAAAACCTTAAAGGCCAGCTGACATTTGTAGTTCTACCGTAGAGTGTAAAAAAATGTGTACTAGGGTCATAGAGTAATTGTATACAAAAGTATTCATCATTTTTTTACAAACAATATAAAATTAGCAATATGTTATTATTATTAACATTGTTATTACAACTATAGCTTTTATCCATAGCACCTCGTAATCTGACTATGCTGACAGCTCTTCTGCTGCGATCTTTGATACATTTATGTTAAAATCAATGACACATATTTGTCACAGTTGATACTGCCAGCTGCTAGAGAGCAAGTTAACCAGGGGCCCCCATGATTCATAGTTTTGCCCCTGGCCAGGATGCACCAAAACAGGCCAGGTCTGGTCAAAGACCAATAACAAAAATAAAATGAACACCAAACATACGCTTATCTAACACTTTAACATTTGTATCTATAATAATCCAACTCATGTCAAATACACTTGCTTTATGTGTATGCAATAATCTACACACGTCTTTTTTAGACAGTGCTTATTTAAATACTTTTGCTGCAATGCAATGGATTTCAGGAAACATACTCAGATCATTTAAAGATAGTGGGCTCCATGTTTTTCTTATTTCCCTGTTCTAGTTCATTATTGCCAAAGATAAAAGTGATATACAGTAATACTGGCTGCAGTATTTGTGCTTGTAAGGAAAGCTTCATCAGCACTCACCTGCAGCAGATTTTAAATTAAAGGGGAATCAGTGTGTTTCAGACGCCACTATGTGCCAGCTATTCTTGTGGGTAAACATTATGAAATATTCAGTTCTACTAAATATTAAAAAGAACATGCATTCAGTTGGAAATGAGAATGAGATATTAGCAACATTTTCTCTAGCTGCTCTTTCTCCATTATAAAGATATTATTTACTGGTATCTTTTACAGTATCTGTATAAACTATATATAGAGTTAATGTATTGGTTTAGCTTATTTCCACTTTTGCAGCTAAATTGGGATAAAGCATATTAAATGTATATCTGTTACAAGTTCCCATAGCATAATACAAAATATTTAAAAATGGCTCTTTACTGAAAGCTTCAAAACTGAAGCCTTTCTGTTCTCTGTAATTGGAAACAGTGGGCTGGGGAGTTAAAGGAGAACTATGGGGTAAGTGTTTTTCCCCATAGTTCTCCTAAGGGTCACGGGAGGACACAAACTAGCGTCCTCCCGTGACCCAAAGCTCAGTATATCGCGAGCTACAGCTCGTGGTATACTGAGACCGCCGCAGCCGGGACGGATCCCAACATTACTGTTGAGATCCACCCAGCTGCATGAGTGACAGCTTGCTCTGCCTATCTAGAGGCAGAGCCAGCGGTACCTGCCCTCCCCCATCCGTTCCTCCAGTCAGGAGGATCGGACAGGGGAGGGGGGGGGGAATCCCTGCCGGCAGTGACAGTCACGGCTCTCTGCAGGGACATGATCGAGAAGTGAGCGAGCAACGGTATGCGTTTCGCTCACTTCCCTATCCATAGAGACGACGTGTGACAGTTTCATTGTCACACGTCGGCTTGAACTATGAGAATGAGTGAAAATCACTCACCTTATAGTTCTCCTTTAATGTTTATCATAAATAACCCTGTCTGTACTGTGCTGGCAGATCTAATGATCAGATTATCATTATTAGACATGGTCTGTCCTAACAAAGGGTTAGAGGTTGAGAAGCATTATATGTTAATGAGAGAAAACTCAGTCTGTCCTCACATTTTTGAGTATGTTGTTTGAATGGGAACACATAGGGGTCTATCCACTAAGCTGCCGTAGGCAGCCGAGTGAAAGACTGACCTGAAGTGAAGTGAGCCAAACACTGTATTCAGCTGTATATCGGCTGAAATCATCGGGTGGCTTCACGTGGCTCCGGGTCGGCCGACCCGAAGTGCAGGAGTTCGACTCAGCTGATCCAAAATCTGGAGCGGCAAAGCCGAAGCTCCGGCAGGCTACTCGCTGCTGTTCGGTCTATTCTTATAGATGCCGAACAGCATCTATAAGAATAGATGGCCGGCCGCTCGGCCAGCTTCGGCTTTCAGCTTGTCTAAGTTCGGGAGCTGTACGGGATATTGTGAATAGCACGTACAGCAGCCCTTCGGTTCTACTGAACCGAAGGGGTCCTGGGGCGGAAGCTAGCCGAAGGATCGGCTGAAGCTACGGCTAGATCCTTCGGCTGCTTCGTGAATAGACCCCATAAACTTATAGTGGGGTTTTCTCGAAAAATGCAAAAGTGGAACTACACTTTAAGCTTTACAATTCTCATCAAATCTTGCATTAGTGGAGTTTACCATTTAATGTTCCAACACGTGTCATTAAAGTGACAATAATCTCAGGAGTTAAATCTTTAAAAAAATTCAAGAACCTTAACTATGTATCTTATTTATGTATCACTCAGCTGTAGATCCTCAAATCATCTCTGAATTGGTGCTGACACTCTCCTTCCTTCTGGAGGGTGGCAATTTTTGTTCCCCATGGTCCCTGTGTGTGTTGTAAAGTAGTGACCGCACCAAGCTCACTCCTGTGATGGACTACAATCTCTAGACAAATTAGTAAACTGAACGTGAAATTGAAGTCCATCACGGGAGCAAGCATGGAGCGGTGGCTACTTTACAACACACACGGGGACCATGGGGAACAAAAGTAGCCACCCTCCAGAAGGAAGGACAGTGCCAGCATCAATCCAGAGATGATTTGAGGATCTACAGCTGAGTGATACACAAATAGGATACATTTTTGTTAATAATTAAGGTACTTGAATACATTTTAAAGATTTAACTTGAGCTTAGTGTCACTTTAAAGAATAGAAAACAATGTTATGTTTTAATTACAAACAACTTGGGTTTTTAGCATATGATTGAACTGTAGAATGCAGCTCACACAAACACATAATGAACATACAGGCTTCTTGTATACAGGGTTCTGGAAGGATCTGAATCCAGGGCCACAGTGCTAAATCCATTAACTAACTGTGCTGCCCAGGAATTTGCCCAAATCCTCTGATAATGCCTTCATTCATTTGACTGAATTTACCAGCCAGAGAGTGGGAACCATGGCATAAAAATCTCCAGGTACTCCAATGCATTTCTATGTGATAAAGCTACAAAGTAAAGATATAGGGGATGTTTAAATGAAGAGGGGGCCAAAGACTGGAGGGGATAGATGCAATGCCTTTATGAGTAAATCTGGCCATACAACATTAGAATTCCGTTTGACCCGAAGTAGAACCGAAGGGGTGCTGTACGGGCTATTCACAATAGCCCATACAGCTCCCGATCATGGCCGAGCGGCTCAGCCGAGCCGAAAGCATATGCATCGGCTCGGCTGACAGCCTGCTTCTGACAGCTGGAAGCATGTTCGGTCGACCCGAAGCCACGCGAAGCAAGCCGATGTACGGCTGATTTCAGCTGATGTACAGCTGAAATCAGCCGTACCAGCCTGAAGTGAATAGCTGAACAGTGTTCGGCTCACTTCACTTCAGATCGGTCATTCACTCGGCTGCCCTTGGCAGCTTAGTGAATAGACCCCTTAGAGTGTGTTACTGGCAGCTTATAATGAAAGCTTAAACTATGAAAACTAATGTAGACGTGACCTCTACCAATGTATAAGTTAGTGTATTAGCAGTATATTAGCAGTATAGTTAGTAGTATGTTTTATTTTTTGTTTTACTTTTAGATGCATGTTAAGCATTAGGCTCCTTCATGGTAAAGGGCATACAGACCAGTAATAATATAGCAAATAGTACACATCTTTCTACCAGACTGTATGCCTGGTGTGCAGAGTTGGCAGGGTGGATTGGTTGCAGTAGGCGTGTAGCCAGGGCAGCCATCAGAAATTTTGGGGCCCCTTACACGGCTTTAGGCCGGGCCCCCCGTGCCGCTAGACGCAGGGCTTAGTGACGCGCTAGATGCAGGGCTTAGTGACGCGCTGGACGCAGGGCTTAGTGACGCGCTGGACGCAGGGCTGAGTGACGCGCTGGGCACAGGGCTTAGTGATACGCTGGACACAAGACCCACCTGAGAGTGACCCTGCAGAGCCCACCATAGATGCTGCACAGCCCATCTGAGACTGTCTATGGTGGGCTCTGAAGGGGTTTCAGGTGGGCTGGTCAGGGCTGCATCCCTCCCCTCCCTCCTTTCCTTCCTTCCTACCTAGCTCCTCTTACCTGCACACATGGCCTCGTCTGCCGCCGGACCGGCCAGAAGTGACGTCACTTCCGGCCAGTCCAACATCAGACGAGCAGCGTCACTGATGGGGCCCTAGCTTGTCTCAAAGCCGCTGGAGCGGCAATGCTGGGGCCTGTGCTGCTAGGGCCAGGCCTCCGCCTCCTCGCCCTTCACCGTCGGCCGATAGTCATATAAGGGACCCGGGCAGGCCCCCCAGGCTGCCCGGGCCCCTTACATGGGTATCGGCCGTACCCCCCTGATGGCTGCCCTGCGTGTAGCAGACCCACAACTGTTGGACAGGACTGTGAAAGCAGATCAAAACTTCTTCATTATTTGCATGTTTCTATTATTGGATTATATCGCCCTAACATATACTCTAAACTGTGTCTATTACAAGAACACTTGATTCATTGTGCATAAATCAATGTGAACAGAACATAAACAATTTGCCATCTCTCCTTTCCCCACTCATAAGATTTAAGTGTAATCTTACAGTGCTTACTCGCAGTTGACAATGGTTCTCGAATGAGTCACATAACACAGTGAATGAGCACAGGAAAACATTTGATGCAGTAAGTACGCTTTGTAATAACAACATCACTTCAACATTCAGCATCAACTGTAGAAGCTATTTTGTCTTTTTAATATGACTAGACTGTGCAGACTCATGCACCTCTCTAGAAAGAATGCAGTAGGCCCTTGAGAATAAATATCTGGAAATGTACAGGTCATCAAAAAAAGAAAGCTAAGGTTTCAATATATAATATAAAAAGAGTTATTTAATTTTAGCTAGGCCTCTGTGTGTTCACCGGTATCCTAAAATTGAATTTCTGGGGGACTTAAAGACTGTGTCATGCTCTGAAACCCACGTAGGTAAAGCAGTGACATTGATGACTGCAATGTAAAAGGCTTTTTCCCAAAAGCTAGTTCTCCTGAATAAGAGCAGCTAATTGTTCTGCTGAGGCTATGCTGCCACCGAGGTAATGCATTCATTTCTTAAGGATAGAAAATGTAATTCAATTACTGGCATCTTGGACTGCAGATGGGATAATAGGTCACACTTACAGTATGTAAAATTCTCATTTTTAAACAATTGCAGCAGAAAACCAAAATAACCACAGGGATATGTGTCCTTTACTTGGTATTTTATTCATTTAAGGTGTTTTTAAGGCTGGGCAGCACAGTGTATAGTGGTTAAGCACCTCTGCCTTGCAGGGTCCCCAATTCGCATCCCGGCCAGGAAATCTGCATGGAGTTTGCATGTTTTCTCACTGTTTGTGTGGGTTTCCTCCGGGTAATCTGGTTTCCTCCCATTTAATTGACTTCTGTCTGAATTGGCCCTGGCATGTGTTTGTATGCATGTGAGATAGGGTCCTTATATTGTAAGCTCCTTGAGGGCAGGGGTTGATGTGAATGTATAGAGCTCTGTCTAAATTGTCTGCGCTATTTAAATACCTGTAATAAACAAAAAAGGTAATGAACCAAATACAGTTATAAACTACCTTACCTTTGGGGAAGATGGAGGTCCTACTGACCACCATCTGAAAATGCATCTAGTTGCCTGGCTAATATGATAACCAACTTGTCAACTCCTGGAACAAGTGCACAGATCAGAAAAGTCAGAGCAAAGTCAAAGGTGCTTATCTATATAAATATTTAGGGTCACTGACTCAAGCTATTAAAGCCATGGGGGTAAGTACAACAGTAAAGAAACTATATACTGGATTTCATGCAGGATCAACAGAAATGTTTTTATACTTGAAGAAAATATACTTAGCCTGAAAAAAGAACACTAATGCAGCCAACACATCTAAGGAAGGGATAGCTAAAATATATTAAAACGTTATTCTTTGGTTTAGATATGCTTTAACTTTGGTAGAGAAAAGCAGGTTGCCAGGCTAGTTGTGCTGTGTAGTAGAGCTTCTGTGTAATTACAGCAGTGATATTGCCTGGCGTCCAGCTATAATTTAAATAATAATAAAATAATAATAATATAATTAAAGCCTGACTGATGTCACAAGTTTAAAAAAATGTATTTTAATATTTCTTCCCATTCTAATAATGCTAATTATTATGTTTTGTGGCTTCTGTTGATGGCATGAGTTTGACATCAGTCAGAGATGCTTCTGAGACCATTCAGAATTCACTGGCATTTGACCTGTATTTGACCTACTTCAGGGGGATTTAGCAGTCCCATAGACTTGTATGGCAATGGTATTTTACCTCCATAGTTTACATCTGCAATAAAATATTTTAGGTTTAGTGGTCTAATAATCTTTAACAAAATCTTCAAATATTCTATCTATCTATCTATCATGATCCATCTTTTGTATCTATTGCTCACTACATTTAGTCAATATAAATATGATACTACATAATATATAATATACAATGATTCCTTAAGGCTAAATAATTAACTTATATTTCATATATAACATAAAAATGCTCACTTTTACCAGTACAAAAGCAGTACAATGCTATTGATTATTAGAATTAATTCTGTTAGTTTGCAGCACCCATATAAAATATCTACAAATATCAATTTAAATCTATGATATTTGCTCAATATAAAAAGTATACTATTGACTACTATAAAAATACTATAGCATTTTTAACACATACACATGACTTTAACCTCTTTCAACCAGTTTTCTAATGCAAATGTGCCTGAACAGATCAATTCATGAGCAAATGTTTCTATTGAAACCATGAAATGACAAAAACTCTTGGTAGAAGGTGCTTTGATTTTCTGGTCACAAGCGATTGAGGATGCCTGAAAAAGTTAATATACTTTGTCAGGAAACAGGGTTACATTTTATTGCTGCAGGGTAGAGAAAAATCCATACAAAAATGTATCTTGTTTACTCCATTATTGCTCATATAAGTTGTGAAGCCGCTCTTCTTTCATAAGCAAGTTTCTGTTCCAATGTAATCTTAGAGATCTGTTAATGTTCACTGTAGTGTGAAACAGTATCACTTTCAATAATATAGTATATTCCAGCAGAGCAGAGTATACAAGAATCTACTTATTCAATGCATTCTGGAACCAAAAGCACTTCAAAATTATTAAAGCCTGACTGATGTCACAAGTTTAAAAAAATGTATTTTAATATTTCTTCCCATTCTAATAATGCTAATTATTATGTTTTGTGGCTTCTGTTGATGGCATGAGTTTGACATCAGTCAGAGATGCTTCTGAGACCATTCAGAATTCACTGGCATTTGACCTGTATTTGACCTACTTCAGGGGGATTTAGCAGTCCCATAGACTTGTATGGCAATGGTATTTTACCTCCATAGTTTACATCTGCAATAAAATATTTTAGGTTTAGTGGTCTAATAATCTTTAACAAAATCTTCAAATATTCTATCTATCTATCTATCATGATCCATCTTTTGTATCTATTGCTCACTACATTTAGTCAATATAAATATGATACTACATAATATATAATATACAATGATTCCTTAAGGCTAAATAATTAACTTATATTTCATATATAACATAAAAATGCTCACTTTTACCAGTACAAAAGCAGTACAATGCTATTGATTATTAGAATTAATTCTGTTAGTTTGCAGCACCCATATAAAATATCTACAAATATCAATTTAAATCTATGATATTTGCTCAATATAAAAAGTATACTATTGACTACTATAAAAATACTATAGCATTTTTAACACATACACATGACTTTAACCTCTTTCAACCAGTTTTCTAATGCAAATGTGCCTGAACAGATCAATTCATGAGCAAATGTTTCTATTGAAACCATGAAATGACAAAAACTCTTGGTAGAAGGTGCTTTGATTTTCTGGTCACAAGCGATTGAGGATGCCTGAAAAAGTTAATATACTTTGTCAGGAAACAGGGTTACATTTTATTGCTGCAGGGTAGAGAAAAATCCATACAAAAATGTATCTTGTTTACTCCATTATTGCTCATATAAGTTGTGAAGCCGCTCTTCTTTCATAAGCAAGTTTCTGTTCCAATGTAATCTTAGAGATCTGTTAATGTTCACTGTAGTGTGAAACAGTATCACTTTCAATAATATAGTATATTCCAGCAGAGCAGAGTATACAAGAATCTACTTATTCAATGCATTCTGGAACCAAAAGCACTTCAAAATTATCCAAAAATAATTAATACAAATAAAGATTTCCTAAGATCACTATTTTTACATGATCAGAAACCACTGTCTGGAAATCTGTTTCAGATTGCACCAAAATGTGGACACCCAAAATCTAACGCAATTAAAGGCTCTAACATACCACAAACATCTTTTTTCTTTAATACACAGATGACTCCTGTCAAATGTATATGGGACCCAAATGTTCTAAGCAATGTTCAGGAAATAATGTTATCAATAAATATAATTTGGTAGGGTAAAAAATATATTTGAAGTTGTTGAGAGGAGTTGATACTGAGAACAACCAACTATAACCATGAAGCATATAGCCAGGCCAGGCATATGTCAGGCTGAAAGTGTATTTGTGGACAAAACTTTCTTTTTATAGGTGGGGAAGGGTTAGACCCTCTGTCTATTCCTAATGCATATGGTCGCCGATGGAGAAAGTGAGAGGAAATCCAAAATTTTGGAATTGTCCCCAAAACAAAAGTTAAGATGGAATAGTCCTATGGGGACACTAGTTCTGGGTAGGGATGCACAGATACCAGTTCAGATACCAGTGCAGATACTTGGAATTTTCACGAGAACAACCAGGGTTTCAGCAGTTGCAGCTGGGACTGGGCCGTGGCGCTCCTCCACTGTCCTGAAATCATTAGTCTGCACTGTTTTAGAAAATTGTCACATGACAAGAAACAAAAATGTATCAGTAATTGTATCTGTGAGTACTTGGACAAATATTGGTACTTGTACTTGGTCTGGTATCGGTGCATCCCCAATATATATATATATATATATAACAAATCATACATTAAAACAGGGATGCACAAATCCCAGGAGCCCCATAGCCAATGCTCCTTACAAATGACGGCTGCCTCCTAACTTTTGAGTTTTTTCTCTAGTCTAGTCTTGGAGCTGGAAAAGTATCTGTACTTGTACTTGTCTTTGTAGCAAGTATGGTACTTGGTACCTGTGCATCCCTAGTTCTGCGGACTACTGTCAAAAAGGGGAATGCCCTTACTTTTCCCTAATTTCCTGGTGCATCTGTGGAACAGAAAGTAAAGGGAAATTTCCCCAATGGTACACAAATGGCAAAAATAACTTGACATCGGTTTTAATACTTCTCTACTCTAACCAAAACACTTTAAATAAACACTGCAACACATCTTTTCAGAGACTGATCACTAATAATTAAGTTTATTGTTTTTTTATAGATTATATTTATGTACTTATTATGTTTAGAACTAGAAAATTCAATTAAAAAAATTGTATTTTTCAATCAGGTAAAAAGGAAATATTGCATTAAGATGTTTTATATTTATTATTTCCAGCCAGGTGGTAGGACTGCGCGCTCCTTTACTAGGTTAAACTTACTACTTGGCAAAAAAAGAGAGAGCTAAGATGCAAAGACACACATAGAGCAAAGAAGAAAAATCTTCTTGCTCAATCTTTTTGCCCTCTTCGCATCTTAGAGTAAGATTAAAACTTCAAGATTTTTGTTCGACCGTGCAGAGGAAATCATTCCATTTCCTGGAGAATGTGTATAGACATATGAAATAGCTCTCAGCTATGTGAATTTAATCCAATATATGTGGAAACTGAAGATTTGACAAAGCACCTAAAGCCCCACTGCAGGCAAAGTATGATTCCCCCAACCTACTACACCCCCTTAGCCCAACATGTAAGGTTTTATTTGTTCTTACCTGGTGTCAGGGACCAGGACACCTCTAGGTGGCACCGTGGAGCTGGAGCAGATCCTGCAGTTCCAGTGCTTACCTGCAGGTGTCTCTGGGCAGTCAGTGGCCGTCTGGGACTTGAGCACCTGCAGGAGGCGCTGTGGTGCTGGAACAAGGACCTGCAGCTCCAGGGCTCACCTGGAGGCACCTCTGCAATTAAGCACCATGTGGGGTTACCTGGGAGGGTATTTAATCCCTCCCTGTAGTGGGGATTTTGCCACAGTATTGTCGCCCTAACCTGAGTCCTGTTGCCTCTTTGGACCCTGACTCCTTCCCTCCTGTGGCCCTGCTCCACTGGTTGACTTGCCCTGCTGTACTCTGTGTGTTATTCTGTTATACCTTTAGTTTGGCTAATTTATGTTGCTTGTGGGTGTTGGTGGGGATGATGGCGTTTATATGATTTTGTATGTGTAATAAACTATAAGTTCATAGTCTTGTCTGGTGTGATCGACTATTTTGGTCCTCCCATATAGATACCTGCACACGGTGTGGGGCACCTGTGCACGGTATCCTGACACCTGGTGAAGCAAGTTATACTCACCTAAGTCCACCATCTAAGTCCCTTGCTACTGGTGTTTCTTGGTGTAGGACACCACTAAACCAGTGTTGCAGATGGTCCTCACTGGCCAGTCTCGAACGGTCTCCCTGTGATGTCGCCACTCCTTTTTTGGATTCCGAGAGGACCTTTCCACTTGACAGGCAATAGGAAGTGTTCATGTCACACAGACAGTGATGTGAACGCCCAAAAAAGGACCCCACCAGAAGTAAACACAAGAGAAGAGAAGGCCCAGAACAAGAGCATCATGTAAAGCATTGCTGCTTTACAGCAATAAGGCCATTAAGGTTTTGTTTCTTTAGTTAGAGGGGGGTGGAAGGAAGGTTAACTTTATCCCAGAGATGGGCTTTAATAGTTTGGGGTGAGTGTGGGATTCTCACCTTTTTTATGAACTGTACAAATTACACATGAATTAATAAGCCGGAGGAGTAACTCACATCTACTTTGTGCCCCTGCTTTCCTGCTCTGTATAGCTATGTACAGACTTTTCATTAGTATGTCTGAAAGCAACTAGATTTTTAGAAAGCTTAAAATACTGTGTAAATCCTGTGTGATTGGTGCACACTGTATTAAATGTTTATTTGAAAATAAAAGATTTGATATAAATAGTGTTTTAAAAATCACTATAAAAATGAATACATTTTGTAAAGAGTAAAAATTGACACAAAACCATTCTGGTTTCCCTTTAAAAGATGGTCAGAAACCCCTTTGTATCTTACCTAACAACAAATCTCAAGTCAGACAGAAGTTAATAAATCTTTTCAGGTATGATGTAGCAGGCATATATTCCCTGTCTCCTGCACTGTGCTATTGACATCTGCACTAGCCAATAAAGAAGTGTGGGAGGCAGGACCAATTTGCATGTCGCATCTCCCCTGAATTCTGGCCTGCTATAAGAAATCTGACTAGGAATGCAAAAACCTGTAGGTGTCTGCTACGCTATACCAGTTAAGATTTAACAATTTATTTTTCTGACCTCAGGTACAGTTTAGTTTGTCCTAAAATGATGAGAACAAATTACAGATTTTGTTACTAGGTTGTATTCCTTTGGGAGTTTAAAGTGAAGTGTGTAAGTTTCATGCAGGGATGCAGGGATAACAACTGTTCAGACTTTACTGGTTACATGCTTTTTCTGGGTTAGCCACTCAATAGGTAGTTGAGCCTGGATCAGGCTGACAGCTTTGGGGCATACACTTTACATAAACAAGTCAGCAATAGCAGCTACCATACTGTTAACGTCACATCTGTCCTGATAGGTGCTAATTCTTACCATACTACAACTACTAATAGTACTGCTGCTACAGCAACAAAGAAGGAACAGTATCACTTCTACTACCAACACTCAAAAAGTATAAGAAATAATAATGCCACTATACATACTTCTGCTAATACAGTATGCCTGCCATAACTACATGGCAGTGTTAATGATCCAACATTATGATAAAGACTTTGTAATATAAGTAGTAAAGTCATGTAAATTTCACCTCTGAGAACAGTCATGTTTAATGGATGTTCCTCATGACATTTCTTAGTCCATGACAGCAGCCTTCACCCTTTACGCGAAACAGCTGTGACTGGTCATTTGGAACTCAGTGCTGTCCAGCCAACTAATCAAACGAGTTACTTATTCTTTTATTTGTAGAATGTGATTACCATATATCCATATATTTCCCAGATTGCTTGCTATTGGCTCCATTCATATGTAGATTTAGGCAGGTATTATTCAATTAGCACAAAAAAACTCTAAAGACAACATACCGATTACCTCTGCAACTGCATCTTCAATGTATGCCCAAACTGAGGAACTAAGTGTGCATTGTGGCATTTAAGAATGTTATAAAAGATCTGATTATCTAACTTCAACACACACAACCAGTTATATAACAAAATAAATCATTTGTTTCATGGAAACATTCTGAATAACTACTATAAGTGTTCATTATTTTAACTACTGACACTGTGATTTGTACAATGGTATTAAGTAAGTACTAGTCTTATTTCTAATTTTTCCAAGGGCTCATTTGCACTACTATGTTTTCCCAAGTGATTTTAGTAGATCATAGTATTATGGCAATATGTCTTCATTAGATTTTTTTTCCTAACTATGTATGAATTTTATTATGTAATTTTAATATGTTTTAGATTTTGTAAACACACAAACAATCAAGAGGAAATATATGTTTTCTGTGTTGTTAAGAAACATCTTACAATTGTATTTTTTAAATACAATACAATTGTGTCACATTTATATAGTATATGTAATCTATATATACAAGTGAGGGGAATTTATCAAAACTAGAGCAGAGAAAATCTGGAGCAGTTATCCATGGCAACCAATCAGCTTCTATCTTCAGTTTGTTCAGTTAAGATTTGAAAATGAAAGAGAGAGGCTGATTGGTTGCCATGGATAACTGCTCCAGATTTTCTCTGCTCTAGTTTTGATAAATTCCCCTCAG
>NW_017306514.1:196084-219187 GCF_000935625.1 Nanorana parkeri
ACTGCCGCTACAAAACCCTGCTGGCTCCCAAGTTTAATCTGTTTTTTTTGTAACCATTCACTGCCTTTTGCTGAGATTGAGGGAGCTAAGCTGATTTAAAGGATGTGGTGTACGAGTATCTCTTTTCTGAATCATTCCGGAGAGGAAAATCAATGGTAATGTTTAACAGGAGCCCCATAATTAAAGGCCAGATTTCCTCCCCAAAAACATCCCGCATCGGCCATGCTGTTATTTTTTTAAAGTTGGGAAAACAAGGCAGAGATGTTTAATTGCTTAACTTGTGCACAGTATTGATTCTAAATCAGGATTACAGTACAGAGAGAGAGAGAGAGAGAGTAGAGGGTCTAGATCACAAATCTACGGGAAGGGTCCTAATTATCTCAATCTAGGCAAATTTCCATAAGAAGCAGGTGACTGCATAATCAGTACAAAATTCAGTGTATCCATTATACTGAATCATATATATCTGTAAACAAGCAAACAAGGCTGGGTTTAGCCATATTCCTGTATTTTATTACATAGAGCATGTATACTTGATACCTCCATTAAACTGGCATGCCATACTGTATTAGTTCATTCATGCCAAAAAGGTGTACAAATCTGTTGAATGATGTTGATGGTACTAACCCTAATTCGATAGACTATGATCAATGTAAATAACAACATTACACTGTATTGGAGTAGTATTGCATAGGAAATATACCTTTGATGCTGGGAAAAAATAAAGAAGAATTACCTGGTTGGGAACAAGTCAGCACCGGAGATCTTCAGTTTTTTGCTGTCATAATACAAGCAGAGCTGCCTTTTTAATCTGGATCTGGGTGGTAAAGGGTTGTCCCTTCCGTGACAGATATTTGCAGCTCAATCTGCTGTACTCTGAGCCTGGCTCACGACTCTTGCCTTGTGCTGCTTGGATATGCTGTGTGCTTGCTGTAGTCTGTGGCTTCCCTGCCTTTCAATCTCTTCCCCCCTCTCTCTCTCTTTCTCTCGCCCTCCCCCTTTTGTCTATTGCTGCCTGGGCCTTGGCTGTTGCTTTTGCCACAGTACCTTGGCTGGAGTGCCTTTTCAGCCTGTGTGTGCGCTCAGGGATGGACAGGCTCCAGTCTCTGCTGCTGCTTCTCTAATGGCGACTGCAAACACATAGATTCTTTTTAAGTACCACCTACTGAATGTTCCTGTGAACACTCCTTTAATTTCCTCCTTTTTATGTCCTGCAAGCGCTTGATCTCTTTAGATAGCAGGTTAGGAACAAGCATCATCCTGCTCAGAAATTTGATGGTAAATTTGAACCAAACAGGGATATGAGTTGCTTTAAATGCACAGTAGGTTCCCACTGCAAGTATATTGTGATCTGATATATAATTTTTCCTTATTCATAATGCGTGTTACAATCCAGTGAATGCACGCTAGGTGTGGCCTTTTTGTATAACCATCTCCAGTGTCAGAGGACAGATCAGTTTTCTGATCAGACTACAGACTACAGTGGCTACAAAGCCACTCTTTTTAATATGTTTGTTACTAGGAAAAATGAATTGCAGTCAGTGAAAGGTTTGTGTTACAGAAACTGTAAGCGATTTAAAGCTCAGTCACTGAGCCATCCATGGTTTGCATCTTGGAAGCTAGCTACAGAATCACCAGCTTCAGTGCTACTCATATTATCCAAAGCTGCCACTGATGACCATGACATACCAGCGATTTGCAAGTGCCTAGATTAGCCTTTCTCAGCCAAGGTGCCGTGGCACCCTGGTTTACCTTCTGGCTTCCTCACGGGTGCCTCAAAATGTTGTGACAGTGGGACTGTCATGTGAAGCGGAATATGAAGACTGAGGAAAAGGGGGCTCCTGATGTAAAGGGGGAACTATGATGTGAAAGGGGGGACTCTCATATGAAAGAGGGGCTTCTTATGTGAAAGTGGGGGCTCCTGATGTGAAGAGGAGCTACAGGTGCAAAGGGTGACTCTGATGTGAAGGGGGGTTATCTGCATTTGAAGGGGGCACTTTGATGTGAAGGGGGAAACCCCCTTTATTGTTTGTTTTTCTATGAGACTTTAGACTGGGGTGCCTTGAGATTTTGCATAGTTTTAAAGGGTACCGTGACTGAAAAAAGGCTAAATGCC
Organism: Nanorana parkeri; assembly: GCF_000935625.1. Classification (NCBI taxonomy): domain Eukaryota; kingdom Metazoa; phylum Chordata; class Amphibia; order Anura; family Dicroglossidae; genus Nanorana; species Nanorana parkeri. The sequence continues at coordinate 198,201 of NW_017306514.1, forward strand.
GAAAGTGCCATTTTTCTGCCGATACAGCGGCGCATCCCTGCTTTCTTTCCTCCACGCTGGGCGCTGCTCTGTATCCCAGTGGGGAGGAGAGAAACTGTCACAAGCGGCCAACCACTGCGGGAGGAGCAGCGTCTCTCCTGCCACACTGCTAAGCCTCCGGTTACTACCTGTATATCCTCAATTATGAATGAATGGAAAGTGATCTACATCCCCCTCCTGTTCATTCATGATTGTGGACACGGTAAACACACTATCTCCACATGTTATAAATGAATAGGAACACTCAGTACAGAGGATTCCTGTTCATTTATAACAGGGGCTGCACAAAAAGAGATTGTGTTCTCAATCTCTTTTTCTATTTTAGACCCCTAATATTTCCCTGAAGCACCTAAAGGTGAAGTAAAAAATAAAAATATTTAATAAAAACAAATAAATAAAAATAAAATATAAAAAAATTAGATTTTTTTAAAATAAAATATTTGAAAAAATTTGAAAAAGTTAGAAAAAAACATTTTCGGTTTCAGTTTCGATTTCAGCCCGACATTTTTTTCCTTTCGTTTCGGTTTTAACATTTTTATTTTGGCGCACCTCTAGAATATATAATCAGTGAAATGTCTATAGCCTGGGCACAACTGCACATTAAAGCTCATACTTGAAAGTCCATAGGAATGAATAGGAGTGAAGAGCATTTGCATGGGCCAAGCTGGAAGGATTTGCAGATGTGCAATCTAATGTAATATCTTGTTGGATCAAGGACAGATGAGTTCAAAACTAGGAGGGGGAGTCAGAGATTTTAAAGGATAGTTATGGTTATGTAAGCTGTAAGCCCCACATCCCCATCACCTATCCATGCAATGTATGCCATCCTGTATAGGCGTCAAATTGGCAGATGACCATGTACAAATATGCATATGCTGGTCGAATTTGCAGTACTGTGCATGCACAGTTTTTCCCCCTCTTGGGTATAATAAAGAATTGTGAAAAAGCTATGTATATATAATACAGCAGTGCCCACCAGTATACATTGCATATGGAGGGCAAGGGGGCAGTTGGGCTTATATCTTATATAACTATAGTCACTAGTTATTAAAAAAAAGACTCAAAACCTACAGAATTTTCCTACTGATGTTTATTCAGCAATGGCACCATGAAGGTGAAAACTTAAATTGATTTAAATCTGGATTAGAGCATTATGATCCTGATTCAGGTCCCATGAAGACCAGTGTTTAAACAAAACACTCAGCATATATTACTGATGTGAACTAAGCACTCCAATTTCCCAAAGCAGCAGAAAAGTGCATTGGGCTGGGGTGTTAAAATAAACACAGCCTGTAGTGTTCATGGGTGTTGATTCTGAAGCCATTTACCGTCACGTGGAAATGTATCTCTTTTTTCTAAATATTTAAATTGGCAAACATTAGATCTTCATTAAAACTGCACCTACAGATAAAGGCAATACACTTGAATAAAAAAATTAAAAAACACAACTTTGACCAGCCTAGTTCATAACCTGCCATTTCTTTTTTAAATCATTCATTGATGGTTTTCATATTGTGCTTTAGATCATTATCTAATTAAAAGATCTATTTCTGGTTTCACTTCAACTTCCAGACATATGGGGGTTGATTTACTAACATTATAAACACACCACGAACATGTATACACCTCTGTAGTGTGTTCCCTCCCAGCATGATCTATGGGCGGAATCTAAACACCTTTGTAGTGTGTACACACCCAGCAGGTGTGTTGTGCAAAGCCCTGCATGAATTGCAAGGTGATGTTGTGTAAATTAGCTCTATGTTGTGTTGCTTGCGTTGATGAATGCAGGAATGTAAATGCATGAGCTAACCATTTTTGTCTAAACTGTGAAGCAGCATTATATATGCATCATGTGCATGATTTTTCCATATATGGCATTAGTGGAAATATGCTTTTAGAGACTTTTTGGTTGGTAAATACGTTTTGCTGTGTGAAAATCACACGCACCTAGTGCGTGTGCGTGTGTTTAGGGTCATAAATCACTCCCCATGGCCACACATTCTCATTACGCACACTTTGACATATTGTATGAATTCATAGGTAACTCGATAAATCCAAAATTGCCCAGGCCCTGAAGCAGCAAAGCAAAGCAAAATATATTCACCAACATAACCTCACATTCAGTATGAGGTTCTTCTCTTAAAATGCTCTCTTTGGTCTGTGCCAAACATCTACTGTTACTGTGGCCAAACAATTCTGATTTGACTTATCAGTCCACAGCATATTGTTGCAGAAGACCTACAGGAATATTCACAAAAGGGTGAAGGGTTTGGGGAAGGCAGGAGAAGTGAACAATCTAGGCCAAAATAGCTGATTTGGAAAAATTGTCCAATTCAGCTCCCTTTCCAGTTCATCCATGTTGTCCTAGATTGTTCACTTCTCCTCCCTTCTCCAAACCCTTCACCCTTTTTTGAATAACCCTGATAGTCTTTGCATATAAGTTCAGTGGCAAACTGTAGTCTTGCTCCGAAGTTCTTTGTGAACAGCAAAAGCTTTTTCCTGGCACACCTCCCATGCAGGTTAAATTGGTGTAATCTCTTATTGACTGTAGATAAGTGCACTTTGGCACCAACTGTTGAAACTGTTGCATCCTGCAGATTCCAGGATGAAATTCTAGGGTTCCTGGAGACGTCTTTTAGCATCAAATGGTCAGCTCTTGGGCTAAATTTGCTGAGCCAGCCATTACTGGACACATGTGTGTCAGTTATTTGTAATCTATGTCACTTGGAGATTATTTTCCTTACAGTGGAATGATCAAATAATGTGTCAATCTTTTTAAATCACTTTTCAGACTCATAAGCATCAACAGCTTTCTTTTGATCTTGGCATGATGACACCATACATATCAATAGTAAAGAGAGCACCAGGCATTAGATATCTGAGGTTTAAATAAGACAGGTTCCACCTGAATACTCTTGAAATCATTGGCCCCTAATATGGCATGCATTTATTCCATGGATTTAAAGTTGTGGTAAATGTAAGGGTGTATTTTCTTTTTCAACCTGACAACTCTGCATTTTCTTTAATTTGCAGAATGAGAATGAATACACCATATCAATGTATGTGTCATTGTAAATCACCTTTATCTCTAGACACTGTTTGAATGAAGAACTAAAGGCTACCTATTATAATATGTCAAAAATGTCATTAATTTCCCTGGGTGTATCTACTTTTTCAGATGACTGTATATTTGTACCCTGCACCCTTTTGTATTCCTTCCCCCCTGCACATTTTACAATAGTGGTCATTTCCAGTTTTACTACCTTCTTTATTTGCTACATTTCAGCTGCCATGTTTAGTGCTCAGAACCCACTTGGCATAGATAAGGACTACAGGCACTTGGGATCTCTAATAGAGGTGATTTATGATCACTGGACAAAGAGTGGAGCTCTTGCTTATAACAACCAATAAAATTGAAATTAAGAACAAACAACTGGTAGTGTCTGCTGGTACATCCATTAAACAGGCTAGTATTGCTGTCAATATAATGCTCACGTCCTTGTCAGTCCATTACATTTACAGTTAGGTCCGGAAATAATTGGACACTGACACAAGTTTTGTTATTTTGGCTGTTTACCAAAATAAATTCAAGTTATAGTTAAAGAATTCCAGGATTTTTTTTAACCCTTGCAGTGGGGCTACCCCAGCACTGCAAGGGTTAAGTGCTCGATTGTGTCTAGATGCTAAAATAACAAAGATATACTCACCCAAAGCTCCGAGCTGGCCAGCTGTTACGGCGCTCCCTCTGACCTGTCTCCCCCTCCCTGCAGCATTGTAATCTTCTTCACCATCCTTCCGTCTATACACTGTGTATAGAGGTTGATGATTTATGGGACCTTTCAGTAAGTATTTCTTTGTTTTTTTTTAACCTAGACACAAACAAGCAGTTAACCCTTGCAGTGCCGGGGTAGCCCCACTGCAAGGGTTAATAACAACATTTCCTGGAGTTCTTCTTTAAATAAAGAATATGGGCTTAAAGTGCAGTCTCTCAGCTTTAAGTCGAGGGTATACACATCCATATTGGAGGGAGGGTTGAGAATTACAGCTCTTTAATATGTAGCCATCTCTCTTTCAAGGGACTAAAAGTAATTGGACAATTGACTCGAAAGCTGTTTCATGGACAGATGTGGGCTATTCCTTTGTTATTTTATCATGAATTAGGCAGGTAAAAAGTCTGAAGTTGATTCCAGGCGTGGCATTCCCATTTGGAAGCTGTTGCTGTGAACCCACAACATGCGTTCAGGGGAGCTCTCATTGCAAGTGAAACAAGTCATCCTAAAGGTGCCCATACACTGACCGAATTTCGGAAGTTTTTTAATGTTAGAGCTGAAATTCACAGTGTGTGGGGCTGTCGGCTCCCCTTTTTTTTTCTTTAAAAGAACGCACTGGTGACCTAGACATCCACAGAAAACAACAGTGGTGGATGATCATAGGATCCTTTACATGGTAAAGAAAAACCCCTTCATAACATCCAGCCATGTGAAGAACACTCTCCAGGAGGTATATCATTATCCAAGCAAACCATAAACAGAAACCTTAATGAAAGCAAATACAAAGAGGGTTCAAACCATTCATATGCTATACGAATAGAAAGGTCAGATTAGACTTTGCCAAAACATAACTAAAAAGCATTCCTTGCACAGATGAAGCTAGGATCAACCTGTACCAGAATGATGGGAAGAAAAAAGCATGGAGAAGGCTTGGAACGGCTCATGATCCGAAGCATACCACATAATCTGTAAAACACTGTGGAGGCAGTATGATGGCATGGGCATGCATGGCTTCCAGTGGCACTGGGTATTTATTGATGATATGACAGAAGACAGAAGCAGACCGATGAATTCTGAAGCGTATAGGGATACATTGTCTGCCCAGCCAAATTCAGTAAAGTTAATTAGATGGCACTTCACTTTACAAATGGACAATGACCCGAAACATACAGTCATTGCCTGCAAAGGATTCTCAACAAAGTATTAATAATGAAGATTTGAACATTGATTGTGTTAATTTGTCCAATTACATTTGAGCCCCTGAAATAAGGGGACTGTGTATGACAATTGTTGCAATTCCTAAACATTTCTTATGATATTTGTGTTCAACCTCTTGAATTAAAGATTAAAGTCTGCACTTGAATTGCAGCTTGGTTGTTCCATTTCAAATCCATTGTGGTGGCGTACAGAGCCAAAATTAGGAAAATTCTGTCAGTGTCCAATTATTTCCAGACCTAACTGTATGTATCATCATGGACAATCAACTCTGAATGTCACCTATGTACATGACTGTGATATGCCACCAATGTTTCCTTTGAATCCCCACAACCCAGTACAGTTTCCCCCTGCCCCTCACATGTAGATCACCACTCCACACCACTTACCACCAGCTGCCAGCCATTCTGTCTCCCCCGAACAGGCACCAGACAGACAGATCCGTTGATGGGCCTACAGGTGGATTCCCCAGATGCAGGCTACAGAATTTCCCTTCATGGGTGTCACACTTCCCACGCTCTGCAATGCCCACCTAGGACAAATGTTGTGCTCCTCGATGTGGCCAGGCTGATAAGAGGCAGAGGTTGTCCTGTGAACCTGGACCTAATCTCTGCGGAACCATTTTGCTGCCTGTCACTTGTTGTACCCAGTTTGCTGCCCCATAACCATAGATTTAATCCCTGCTGTACCGTATAGGTGACTGTCCCTTGTGGCACCCTGATTGCTGCCCTGTGAACCTAGACTTAATTTTTGCTGTACCATATTGCTGCCTGCCTCTTTGCTGTGTCTTGACTGGTACCTTTAGCGGTTAGACAAGTTTTTTTGCATGCTGGCTGGGGAGTGTGCTGGGAAATTTGTTTGCTGTTGTATTGTTTAAAGCACTTCCACATGCACCTTGCTTTAAAGCTGGTGATAAGTTGATGAGTGCGTTTGCCATTTGTTTTGCTCAACTGATTTGGTGCACTGACACATGGGGGGCCTCAGCTGCCGTTGTGATGTGCGGGGTCACTTGTGTGTCCCTGTGCCTTTAAAGGGGGTTGGGCTGCCTCCTTGCAAACCTGCACCCAATTTTATCTTTTGCTACATGTGCTGTCATAGGTTAGGTGGAGACTCTCATAGGTTAGAGTTAGGACCGCACTACAGAGAGGTGCCTTGACGAGGCTGTGTGGCTTTCACATATTCTGCAAAAGATGTGCATCTAAAACCTCTGTTTTTAACCTTAGCGGTTAGACAAGTTTTTTTGCATGCTGGCTGGTGAGTGTGCTTGGAAACTTTTTGCTGTTGGCTGGTACCCTGTGACTATGAATATATATCTTGCCATATTGCCACTGTGATCTCGCTACCTGATCCCTTGCTGTGCCCACATTGCTAGCCCGTGTATTTACCCTTTTGTTAACCCTCTGCTTGTTGAAACCCTAAATAAAGAACTCCTCCGTCAAGGGTCCTAAACTACTGGTGAATGTGTTCTGTTCTGCTCACAATTGTGTCTTCTTAGCAATCTAAAAACTGAATGTAAGGCAGATAAAAAATACACAAATCAATGCAGACATGTATTCATGAATGCATCATTAAATATATTTTAATGCAAGCAGTGTAAGTACCTAAAACTGACTTAGGGTATACAGTCTGGAAGGGTCTGGGAAAAAGCAGCACGAGAGAGCAGTGTATCTGTTCTAACAAGGGACATGCTAATAAGAGGAGTGCTGCTTATCCTTTCACGGTCAAATCAAAAATGGGGAGGATCAAGACCTATAGGTTTTACTTAACTGCAGCAGAGAAAAATAAGGTATTTTGCCCTGCTATACAGATCCGTGCTATTTGCCAGAGCTATTTTATTAGGTATGTTCAGATACCAAGTACTGTACCCGGTACAAGTACAAGTACACATACTTTTCCAGCTCCAAGACTAGACTAGAGAAAAATTCAAAAGTTAGGAAGCAGCTGCCATTTCTAAGGAGCATAAGGGGCTCCTGGAATTTGTGCATCCCTGCTTTAATGTATGATTTGTATATATATATATATATATATATATATATATATATATAGGGAATCATGCTCTGCTTTATTATGTCACAGTACATGTTGACATTCATGGTTCACTCAATGAACTGTAGCTCCCCAGTGGCGGCAGCACTAATGCAGCCCCAGACCATAACACTCCTACCACCATGTTTGACTGTAGGCAAGACACACTTGTCTTTGTACTCCTGACCTGGTTGCCGCCACACACGCTTGACACCATCTGAACCAAATAAGTTTATCTTGCTCTCATCGAACCACAGGACATGGTTCCAGTAATCCATGTCCTTAGTCTGCTTGTCTTGAGCAAACTGTTTGCGGGCTTTATTGTGCATCATCTTTAGAAGAGGCTTCCTTCTGGGACGACAGCCATGCAGACCAATTTGATGCAGTGTGCGGCGTATGGTCTGAGCACTGACAGGCTGATCCCCCACCCCTTCAACCTCTGCAGCAATGCTGGCAGCACTCATGCGTCTATTTCCCAAAGACAACCTCTGGATATGACGCTGAGCACGTGCACTCAACTTCTTTGGTCGACCATGGAACTGCGATCCTGGTATTTCTCGTGAAAATGCCAAGTATCGGCACTGGTATCTGAACTGGTATCTGAACAACCCTATATTTTACCCTAAGGAGTGGATGAACAAAAATACAAATCATGGAGCAGGTAAAACAGTTCCATTTATATGTTTTATTATCTGTGTATTTAGCTGTTGCCTGGAGTCCAGCTAATGTTAGCCCATTAGGCAAAGCAAGCACTTGACTTTTTTCCATATATGCAGCAGAATAATAAGTATGTCTTAAAATAGTCTAGGAGGAAGGAAAATTGATGAATAAATTCTTCTCTCATTCTCAACATTAAGGGGTCTATTCACAAAGCTAGCTTCGGCCCCAGGACCCCTTCGGTACAGGAGAACCGAGGGGGTGCTGTACGGGCTATTCAAAATAGCCCGTACAGCTCCCGATCACGGCCGAGCGGCTCAGTCGAGCCAATTGCATATGCCTCGGCTCGGCTGAGCCGGTCTGAAAGCCAAAGCTGGCCGAGCGGCCGGCCATTGGCAGGCCGACAGCCTGCTTCTGACAGCTGGGCGGAGCCAGCCGTGATCTTAGGGCTGGCTCCGGCCACTTTCAGAGAGATCAGCGTCCCTATTTAAAAAGTACATTTAAATTAATGAATTATGAATTAATGATTATAATGATACAATTATTTGTGTCTTCATTATCTGCCTGGAATTCAGCGTTAAAGTAGTATTAAACTGTATTTTTTAAAACGTTTGCTCAAACTCTTACAAACATCATGTTTCCAGATAGCTGGCTCCAACACTCTCAGCTTTGCTTCCCTGAAGCAACTGTCCATCTACTAGCTTAGAGAAGGAGGGGGTGTGTGTCTAGCAGGGAGCAGGGTAGTGATTTGACTTGCTATGTCTGTGTGGTTGTGGAGACACACACAGCTTACTAGCACAAATAAGGGTGGCTCCATAGGACTCTGCAAGGGAAAGGGGCCACCTTAAAACAGGATGTCACGACCAGTGCTAGGGGATCAGCTGATTCTGCAGGAAGCTAAAACTTTTAAACATCAAGTAGCAGCATCCATTGTATGTGATTTTATCAGCATTTGAAATAACTTAAAACCCTTTTGACTTTAATATCACTTTAAGCATCTTTATACATTGTTATTTTATTATTATTATTATTATTATTATTACATTTTTTAAATCAAGACAGACTACAGGCTAATTAACAGCCAATCATAGCATTGAATGGGGGATCTCTATTACTTTTATACACATATGAAGCTCAATGAGCAAACATGAGAATTTCCCCAACAGAGAAAATATTTATTTTTAAACATCTAATAGTTTTCTTTACATGTTATTTTTTGTTTTTTTTAATATTGATGTTTAAATTTACCTGAATGTGATTTATACGGGAGTCTAACATTATACCTGTACCTCATAAATTGATGAGAATATTTTATATACAGATATGTATATATAAGGTTAAGAAATATAGGTTTGATTTTTTGGGAATGTTTATTGGTTATTGTAAAGCAATTCTGAGGCCAGTTTCTGGTTTGTGACCACTTAAGGAGACAGTTGCAAGAAGGGATTGTTTGACATGGGGCACACTTGCAAACTGATAGGATGCGAAGCAATCTTGAATGAGAGATGAGTTTATAAAGCCTCCAGAAAGGCTCAACTGCTGGTTATTACAAAGGCCCAGGATCAGCAGAGAGTCACCTGCAAAACGCTGATACCAGGTCAATACTTGCAATAATTTGCATAAAGTCTTTTATATCTGCCTGGAATTCCATTTTAATATATCTCATACAGAACAAAAGATTCTCCTATGGGAAAAGCTATAGAAAAGTGACATGCTGTGAAGAAGGCTGAGGCCTAGGATGTCCATCAAAGGAAGAGAAAGGATTTCTGAACTCGGTAAGTCATAATGCAAGAATAAAAGGAATTCCTGATGCATTATCCTCAGGTGCTACTACAGAGATAAATTGGGTGCAAGGGATGTGAGTGCACCTGCTACAGAGGTGCATTCCATGTGCTCCTGTCCTCATCTCCTTGCTCGTTAGTTGAGTCTCCTGAGCTGATTGTTCTGCTATTGCCTATCTGTACATCTAAGACCTCATACACACAGGTGGTTTTTCAGCATCTATAAACTGATGATAATTAAAACTAAAATGTTTTTAAGATCACATAATTCTTTATTGCATAAACCTTCAGCATATGCAGCATCTCTTTACTCAAGAATGATCCCCAGTTACTAACGCTGAATCTTTCTTTGCCTATTCACAGGCTCACTTACAGGCAAAACCATTTTTTCATCTTTGTAGAAGGATTAAAACCTCTGTTATGTGTGTTTTATTGCTGTCTGTTTACCCATTTGGGAGATTTCATCCCACTTCCCGTCTACTTGACAGGTGTCAAAAAGAACAGGAAGAGACAGAATATCTCCCCACCTTCAGTTTAACAACAGGATGTGAGGGCAAATTCCCATGTCTCCATGTAAGAAATTTCCTTTCACTTCCCACTTAGGTGACAGATGTTAGAAGGAAAGGGTAGAAATGTCATCTCTATGGGGATACAGACAGCATTTGGCAGAAAAAAACTGAAAAGTGAAAAGATAAGAAGCAACACATTATATAATACCATAATGGGGACCATCCCTGCTAATGTAAACATTAAATGTAGGGCTTTCATGCAATGTTCGCTGCACAATGAAAATAATATACTGGCACCAAAACTGGCAATATATATATTTACAAGCAGGGCCGGATTTACTCTACCTGCTGCCCTAGGGCTAGGTCTAAATGCCCCCCCTACCCTCCAACCCCCCCATACAAGTGATCTCGGCGACATCACCAGGAGCACTTGTACAAAACAAGCGGCGGCTTCCCCGCTGTACGTTTAGCTTTTCTTGACTAAAGCAGAGCTAAATGTACAAAACAACCACCTGCCCGGTGCTCTGAACTGTATGTCCCGGGTATCAGGAGATAGGAATTTCACACCCATGCTGCAGCTCCTCTCCCTGCTGCCCCAAGGCCGGGCCTTGGTTGGCCTTGTGGGAAATCCGGCCCTGTTTACAAGATCAGGGTTTGCATTGTATATTTAGTCACCTCAGACATTGGCAGTAAAGCTATTTATCCGAGCACTTTTAGGTCCACATTTATTGGAAGGTGACAAGTGTGCTTGTTGGGTGAGAAGGCAATGTTGCTGGCACCACTGGCAGAAGTGTATTGAAAATTATTGGTCATCACTCAGGTTTTATCTACAGTGCACCTCCACTGTCCTGCTCCACAGTCAACTGACTTAACCATTCTTATTTAGGGATGCTTGAATTTTACTAGTGTTTCACAACCTGCCCTCAAATACCAACTGCTTTTCAACAGGTTCAACATGATGGTTCAATGCAAGCTTTCAAACATGTTGGAAAGTAAAGCCACAGTTGCTTTGCACTGAAAAAAAAGCAGAGCAGCTCCGGGCTGGTTGGCAGCTTCTGTTTGCCAAAAAAAAGCTGATTGGCAGCACTTGGAGTGGTGTTCCTGGAGGGACTGGGTACAGTCACTTAAAAAACTAATATAGCCAGACTGTAAAATAACCCCAGAGAGAGGTAAATGTTCTCTAGAAATGTAGCCCCTCTACTTAGCTTACATACAGTTTTATTCTAGTCTACTTCTACATGGACTGGCTTCTGGACGGTAGCACAGCAGTCGACGGGAGCAAGTAAAGAAGTAGATAGTATAGGCAGGACAGAAAGGGAAACATTGGGGTATGAGAATGCGGGAGTAGCTCAAGGCAAGAAGATATGTAAGGTTGTTAAGTAGCAACAGTGATGACACAGCCTTCTAGAATAAATCAACAAAGGCTGGCAGAGGATACAAGAGGAAAACCCCACAGTTTTCCTCAGGGTAATAACAAAGCATGTAAAACAGAACATTAAGTTCCCATTTAGATCTATGCATGTACATAATGGTGTGGGTTTTATTGTAGCATCAGGCAGGTACTTTGCATTGCATCAGCATGCATTTCCTTTGGGCAATAACATGCATTTTGGTGGTCAATGCGTGTTTTAAATGCGTGTTTGCCATTGACCTCTATGTACCTCCCTACGCACTATACCATAGAGGAAAGCGCCACATTTTTCAAAACGCACTACATGCAGCACTGAGATAGGAACAGACTCTACCAAGTTGGACACATGCATTTTAGCGCATTGCAACACATGCGTCAAAACAGTGTGAACAGGCTCTATGCAGGGCACTAGGTAACACCATCCCTACAGGTTTTCTGTGGTTAAATTACAACAGTTTTCTATTTTGTGCAAAACACCGTAACAAAGTTTTATTTTCTCCAGTTGTCTGGGCAAGAAAAACAGAAATTGCAGAGGAGGTCTTTGGACAAATATCTGGAAAATGAATTAAGATAATTGGATCTGAAATTGGATCAGTGATGATTTCTCTGTGAAGTGCCTGCCAATGATTTAGTAATTTGTTTGTTCTTAGATATTTATTCCTTGTAGACTTGAAGCTGATTAGGCTGCCACAGCAAGATAAAGAATAATAAGTTTCCAGTTTTTACGAAACATAGCAGCATATGTATTGTCTCAAATAGATTAAGTGTAAAGGAAACTCTCACTATTACCCTTGATGGTGGTCTAGGGGTGTCTAGGGGATATTTACACCTAAGCATTTTGTAGTTTAAATGCCTAATAAGCACTACAATTCTCAACAGGAGGAATCCCCTTGTTTTTAATGACTCCTGTTCACACCTCAGTGTTCTGTCACTTGTTGCAAAAGGCATGTAGCTGGAAAAAACACATCAGCTTCTAGAGCAGAGTTAAGGGTTTTGGCCTTGGAGGAGTTTAATGGGAACACCTAAAACAACACATGAAAATGTGCCTAAAGCTTCCTATACACATTTTTTTTCTATCAGCCTTATAAATCATAAGTCAGATGAAAAAAGTGCAGTAGATTCCTCCATCTACACTAAACTGTGTGGATGGAGGAATCTTCCACTGGACCAAGCTTCAGTATCTTGCTAGTCAACCCCGCTGGCTGTCAAAATACCTGAACAATCTGATTGGATGCAGGCAGCCCCGTATAAAGGTGCCCATACACTTTACAACCCTCGCAAGACTTTTGTCTTGCGAGAGTTGTAAAGTAATTCAAAAAACATACGATCTGCCCATCTTGGACAGGCAGATCGTACCTGCGATCATCACAAGCCCGCCCCCCTGAGGAGCGGGCTTCCGATGACTGCAATGCTGAACGGGCAGTGTGCTCTCGATCATGTTAAAAACCAGTCGAAAATCGTACGATTCTTGGCTGGTTTTCCAACATGCTCGATATACAAAAGTCGTGCGACTGTACATTAGAAACGGTCGCACGCCTTCCATACACTGCACGATTCTCGTACGATCGTGGGATTTCCCGTGATTCTTGTACGAGAATCGTGCAGTGTATAGGCACCTTAAGGCCAAGTTGTGATCTCCTTACTTGGAGCTTATGCAAAGGTAACAAGTCTCTCCACATCCATAGGGGTGTTGGCATACCCCCCAGCCTTTCAAAATAGCAAATGAGATAATAAAGAATTAAGATAAAGTTTTAGTGCAGAATAACACTTTAAGTAGTTAAGGAGAGAGTAGGGGAAAGGTAAATATATCAGGCTGGGGAAGAACAACACTTTATGGCGCACGGTTAGGCTGGGCACACACCCTACAACCATCGCAAGACTTTTGTCTTGCGATGGTTGTTACGTAATTTAGAAAACGTACAATCTGCCTATCTTGGACAGGCAGATCGTACTTGCGATGAACGCAAGCCCGCCCCTCTGAGGGGCGGGCTTCCGATGACCGCAATGCCGAGCTAGTTCAGGTGTCCACACACCTTGCGATAATCATACGATAATCGCGGGAAATTCCGTGATCGTACGATTATCGTAAGCTGTGTGGAAGCCGTGCGACCTCTACTACTGTAAGGTCACACGACTTTTATCTTACGAACATGTTCGAAAAAACCCGCTGAGAATCGTACGATTTTCGGCGGGTGTGTAGCATGTTCGTAAGATAAAAGCTGGACGGGCCAGTGTGCGCAAGTGCACACTGCCCGTTCGGCATTGCGGTCATTGATCATCGCAAGTACGATCTGCCTGTCCAAGATAGGCAGATTGTACGTTTTTTAAATTACTTTACAACCATCGCAAGACAAAAGTGGTTGTAAGGTGTGTGCCCAGCCTTTGTAAGATAAAAGTTGTGCAACCTTACAGTAGCAGAGGTTGCACGACTTCCACACACCTTACGATAATCATACGATCGCGGGATTTCCCTTGATTATCGTACGATTATCGCAAGGTGTGTGGGCACCTTAAGACTGCTTGGGTTGTTCCAACACAATACATCTCTGTCTTCGATATCCTATAATGCACTAAATTCAGGAGTTAAATCTAAAAAAATGCATTCAAGTACCTTCACTATTAATAAAAATGTACCTTATTTGTGCATTACTCAGCTGTAAATCCTCAAATCATCTCTGAATTTGTGCTGACCCTGTCCATTCTGAAGGGTAGCCACCTTTCCAAGCTCCCGTGATGGTCTACAATCTCATATTTAGTTTACTAATTTGTATTGAGATCATGGGGTTGATTTACTAACCTTATAAACACACCATGAACATGTATACACCTCTGTAGTGTGTTCCCTCCCAGCATGATCTATGGGTGGAATCTAAACACCTTTGTAGTGTGTACACACCCAGCAGGTGTGTTGTGCAAAACCCTGAAGGAATTGCAAGGTGATGTTGTGTAAATTAGCTCTATGTTGTGTTGCTTGCGTGGATGAATGCAGGAATGTAAATGCACAGGCTAACCATTTTTGTCTAAACTGTGAAGCAGCATTATATATGCATCATGTGCATGATTTTTCCATATATGGCATTAGTGGAAATATGTTTTTAGAGACTTTTTGGTTGATAAATACGTTTTGCTGTGTGAAAATCACACGCACCTGGTGCGTGCGTGTGTTTAGGTTAGTAAATCACCCCCATGCGTTCATCACAGGAGTGAGCTTGGAGCGGTGACTACTTTAAAACACACACAAGGACCATGCGGAACAAAAGTAGCCACCATCCAGAAGGAGGGACAGTGTCAGCACCAATTCAGAGATGATTTGAGGATCTACAGCTGAGTGATACACAAATAAGCAATTTTCTTAATAGTTAAGTTACTTGAATGCAGTTTTAAGATTTAACTGCTGAATTTAGTGTCACTTTAAGCACATACAGTATGATTAAATAGGATATAAAGACTCAGGTTTCAGTATTTACAGTTCCTAATATGCTATTACTATTTGTCTGAACCGCTAAATGAAAAAAAGGTTTTATTTAGTTGTATGTATGTACCTCACAAAGGTACATTGTGAAACATTTATAATTCTGTACAATGTAGAAAACTAATGGTGAGAAGTCGCCCCTGGTTGTCTAAGCAGTAGAAGCCAAATTAGCAGTGAATAAGTGTTTGCAGAATTGCAGTGTCACGTAGGGAAAGCTACAGTACATATCTATCTCCAGGCATCCCTGAGGAATGTTCCTCCACATTTGGAAATGTCAAGATCCTGGCACTGGTATGAAGTAATTAATTCCCCTTTACTGAATGCATTTGCAGTGTTGGGTGCATTTTGCTTCACTCAACCATAATTTCGGTGTTCATGCTATCCAGTTCACAAAGTACTCTGAGCTGTTCTTTTCTGCAGTTACAATGTTAAGCTATATAGCTTTATATGATAGTATTTGTCAATCACATGTATGCATGCATGTACTGTATATATACAGTAGATATGCATAAAAAAAGAGGAAAAGGGAAACACATGGTTAAGAATGTTATGCTAGAGCATGCCTTTAGGATGCTTAAAGAATAATTCCAAGCAACAAGTCAAAACATTAAATGAGCTGTAATGTTTTCTAGTAAACTCTATCACTGATTCCCTGAAGTTATGAGCAGGGATGCATGCGATCTGAGTAATTTACTATGCAGCGTACCATGGACAGCGCAGGATCTATGATCAAGAGTGGGATGTAGACAGGCATGTGGGCAAGCAGGCACATTTGTACATAGCTAATATTCTGCGCACCATATGATGACATTCACCAATCAGACCAATAAAATGTGCCATTTATACACATACATTCATTAGCACACATAGGGGTTTATTTACAAATAACTTGCAGTGTCTTTCGCCCGGGAAAGATATCTGTGAATGTTCGTTTTGGGTGAATAATGGCAAAAACAAATGTTTTTAATATATTTTTTCCAACTTTGAATGTATTGTGTTGTAATATTACATTTTGGCCACAAAATGGAGCTGAGGAGCATATGAAATAAGTACAAAGATCCATAAATGTAGTGGCCATAAATACTTATTTCCTGTGCTCCTCATCTCCATCTAGTGGCCATAATGTATTATTACAACACACTGCGTTAGAAGTGGGAAAAATACATCAACATTAGTTTTTGGCATTATTCACCCAAAACAAACATTTATAGATATTCACAGGCAGATGGGCCCTATGAATTGTTGATAAATAGACCTCATAGTGTATATTAACCTATAAACACAAGATTCTCTGTAAGCACAATGGGGAACCAGAATGGGCTTTTCTAAACTAATTGATCAAATGTTTATAGTTAAATGTTAATAAAAGCATGGTAAATGGGTCATGTGAGTAAAAATGGATTTTTAAAATGTATCTTAGGTTATTGATGCCATAATTATACAGTGTAATACTCGTAATTGGTTATAACGTTATGGTTGGTAATAATGGTTACCGATGGCAAAATTAATCCTGATGATACTGGTGGCTTAACTGGCCATTAAAACAATAAAGGTAGGATTTACCCACCTGCCAAAATATTTTTTTTTAACTTATCTGTGCATAAACAGTTGTCAGCATAAGTCTTATTTTGGGTGAACAGAAGATGTATCCATCTGCTACAATGTGAAGGTGCATGTGGACATAATGATTGTGGTCTGATCCTCGCAATACTGACAGACTTGAGCAACAACCATTTAACATCTATTGGTGCCTTAAAGTAGATATACACCAGATCAGGATGACATTCAGTTTGCTAAAGCATTGTGTTTTTGCCATTGTCATTTTTTTTTAAATTTAGAAAATACTGTTTTCACCCTGTTTTCATCTAAGCACTGTAGTCTCCTTCAGCCTCTTTGCACCCCCTTCCTATCTACATCCAATTGCCCCAGAGGTGGCTGCATGTCAATTGTTCTGGGAGGGGTTTTTCATAGTTGTAATTACAGAACAAGCCTGTGTAATGAGCATTGGCATAGCCCATTATAATCTTCCCTGGAAGTAACAAGGTGACAATACAGGAGAGCATTTGGGAAATGCCTGAATAAAGACCTTCATGGCAGGATTACCAGGTATCATTTTAATGAAAGCTGCAGATTTAAAACGATTGGAAATAACACTTGTAATGATATTACTATCTTAAAGATTTTATGAGATTTGGGTTACTGGGTTAAAAGTAGATCTAGCTGGTGCAGAAGCTTTTACTGTTACACACATAGAAAGTATGTAGCTCATATTTTACAACCACTGCAACCCCATATACCAGTGTACTCCCATAGAAGAGTTGCAGCAGCTGCAATAAGTTAGATTAATCATGTTACAATCATATCCACTTGGTGTTTCAGGGTTGCTAATTCAGAACACTAGAGTCGGATTTATGCTTTCTGTTCCCTAGGCCTCCTTGTTTGTGCCGCTCTACCCCTACTTTCCTTTATTTTTTTTATGTGTCTTCTTCTAAAATTTTCTGAGCTATAGGTAATATTTTTTTTTTTGTCATAAGCATCTATGATATGTAGCATTCAGTAAAACAATGAAATATGTTATTTAGATCAGTAAATATTCTCTCTGGGTTATTCAAGTTTACATATTCCTATTACTTGCTTGGTAATACTACCAGCCCACAAGGGTTTCCTGTCAACAGTCACCTATCACCCTTTAACTGATCGATACTGTAGAAGTCTGTGGTGTGCATGTGCCAGTACAGATTCAAGGATTTCTATAGATTTCAATTAGTGGCTGAGCGCTGCCGGGGTTGCCATACTGTGTATATCTCTGGACAACAATGATATAAGTAAGTATTATTACCATTACCAAAAGTTTGCACTGTGCTTTAGAAATATAAGGAAGACATTACAATCACAATACAATTAAAGACAAGATGGTAGGGAGTGCCCTGCCTGTGAGGGCTTACAATCTAAAAGGGAGGGGCAAGTGATACATGAGGAGGTAGCTGTGTGGGGATGAATTGTTTGAGAACGTGATAGTAGTATATGAGAAGTATATGCTATGACCAGCATGAATGGGAAGTAAAGGGGATTAGTGCACTAAAAGTGTATCTATTCTTTGAATTGTACCCGCATTTATTTATTGAAGCTTCTCAAGAATATCTATGAAAAAGGTTTCCTGATGAAAACAGACAGAACATACATCTCCCTCATGGAAGGTTCCTGCCAGTCCTCGGCCCATGTCATTGTCTCACATAAAGCACTGGGACACACAGGAGTAAGGAATAAATAAAAAGTAATATAGGGCTCATGCATCACGGTTAAAAAAAATGCAGAATCTAGATGGCAAAAAAAATCCAGTGTAAAACACACATGAGATGTACTCGCATTTAGATGCACGAACGTCCGTAAAACATTCACATCTGTATAATTCTTCTTCTACTCCTCTAGCTCAGGCCCAGTATGTACATGTGTTTACATGCATAAATTATGCAGACATACTGACTGTGGATACAGAATTTGATTATACAGAGCTAACTACAGCAATACTGAGCACAACACTGTTGTACGATAGGCTCATAATTTACAATACTGTTGCTTTCAGATCCATAAAAAAAAAAAAAAACTATGCTGTACACATCTGAATGCAGTATTCATTATACTGGTGTACCCGAACCCTAAAGGTAAAAAGTGACAGACTAAACAGCGTTTAGCATGTACAGTATTTCTTTTTATAGAATGCCATGCTGGCTTTACTTCTTCTATGATCTGTTTGCCTACATCATCGAGCCTTTGTGTTCGATTATGTTTTTTTTACCTGTGTACATGAGTCCTATATTACTCCTTCCTCCAACAATGCACAGGGACAGCAGAGCTTTAACCCAGGCACTACTTCCTTGAGCTGAGTGATGCTGTTAAAGGTCCTGCCTACTCTCTTTTAATCTCTCCCACCCATTGTGTCCTTATTAATTATAGCTGCAGCCCAGGGCCGTCCTTGTAATGAGGCAGCTTGAGGCTATTGCCTCAGGCAGTATCTCATTGGGGTACGTGGACCAGCCAGATCATCCAGCTCAGCTCCTGGCAACCAGTGACATCAGGAGCTGGGCAGGACTCCGGCCAGAGCTTCCCAGGTTGCTAAGAGCCGGGCGGAGAGATGTGTAAGGGCCATACACATCTCCCCTCCCAGCTCTTATCAACCTGGGAAGCTCTGACCAGCATCCCACCCAGCTCCTTGCAACCAGTGATGTCACTGGTTGCAAGCAGTTTTGTAAAGAGGAATGGTCAAAAATTCCTCCTGAACGTTGTGCAGGTCTGTTTCAGAGCTACTGAAAGCACTTGCTTGAAGTCATTGCTGCCAAAGAAAGTTTGACCAACTATTAACTCTACAGGTTCACTTACTTTTTCCTCCGGCATGAATGTGTAATGAGTGTGTTATAAGAACAATAAGAACACAAGCAAATAGAATTCTTTGAATTTTCTCTGCTCCAGTTTTGATAAATTCTCCCTCAATTGTGTTTGTCTATTTTTGTGACTTAGATGATGATGAGATCACATTTTATGGCAAATGACTGCAGAAAACCAGTTAATTGCAAGGGGTTCACATACTATATTGCAGTGGTAAAATGTGCTGCATATTTACTGTCAGTTCTAGTACACACAAAAACACACAGAAAGGTCTATGAGGACCACATAAGTGCACAACAGAATGAGTGCTTTGTGTATGTCCAAAGCATTAAGTAATTCATATTTTTCCCTAAGGGGACAGTAGAGGTTTTGCCCACATATTCTTTAGAGCCATTTATATATAGCTTGTGTCGGCATCAAGACACTACACAGGCATTTTATCATACAACAGATGGTTTATGGTTTTTTTTTCTGCCTTTAAAGCTCTGAAGAAAAGTGCCCTCTGTTTACGTGTTTATTATTGCACGGTAAAAGGCTGCTGACAGCAAGCTGCTCAAGCCTTTTCAATTAGTGCAGCTATCACATGCATTGCTCCTCTGCTATACAGGGGGCTAAATATTTCACATTGGTTTTGAAAGGTCAACAATTACGCTCGCCAGTAAGTTATGTATAAATATATATATGCTCATTCTCCTGGCTATTTACAGCAGTTTTGTTCAGTTACAAGGGCTCTGTTGTTAATGATCTTACATATAGTCAAGAAAGTCATAACAGGCATATACTAATGTGGAAAATATTAATCAAATCATTCTTTTTTCCAGTATCCAATGGACACTTGAAATTACTTTAACAGTACTTTATCACGTAGGCATGGACATGTTATTTTTTCACATTGCATATTTATTTAACCAATACAAAGTATTTGTATCCCTTGAATCAGTAATCCACCTTTTTAAGTACAATTTGATCTCAATCTCAAATGGTTCCATTTCTGCTTTACTTAATAAACACATAATAGACATTCACAAGTATCTCCAGCAAGAAGATTGATCATATAATTTTGATCATAAAAATAGAAAATTATACATGCATTATGCTTTAGTGAACTGACCCTCTTGTTATTTATTTGACTGATTTTGGTGAAACATTCTCACTGTGTATGAAATCAAACAATAAAATAATTAAAGTCAATGTATGAGGGGTTTGTGCTTTATTTGTTATGGTCAAGACTAAAAACATTTTTACAAACAATATTAAATTCTTTAGTTGGGTAACTGTGCTATATTGTATATTAATATTTTGCATTCTCCTTTTTGTGAAATGTAAGCTTCTATTCATGTTTTTCAGGCTCACCCTAGAAAATCTGTTTTCAGAGCTCAATAGCCCATGCTAAAATTGATACACATAAGTGAATGACTCATTGCAGTGGCTCAAAGTAAGTCATCAGCTTGGTCCAAAGTTTTAATTATACAAACGGAACCTAGATGCCGGTAGAAACAAGTGCATAAACTAAAATTTTAAATACCTTATACATATAAAGTATCGCATCTGAGAGGATCACCTCACAATCTGATATGTAGTAATCAAGTAAATCCCTAAATATCATGCCAGGTAGAAAAAGAAATCCTGTTGCACACATACCCCCACACCCCGTATCAAATTGTATATTTTATTTTGAACAAATAAAGATAAAAGCATCAACTACTTACCTAAATATATATATAT
>NW_017306514.1:219260-224329 GCF_000935625.1 Nanorana parkeri
TATACCATGATGATGGGCAGACCCAAGACAATTCAGCTGAGCAGTGCAGAGCACAGAGGGAAGCTTTTGATCACTGGTCAGCACTTACTGGAAGAGGCACCAAAGACAATCATGTGATAGTTGATAAAGGTTAGTTTTTCTGAGTTTTAACGGCTTTTTGAAAAAAAAATTACAAAACAAGGATTGGGTGGCATTGATGGGGTGAGAACTAGATGTTTTATAACTGGAGCTGTGCTTTAAACAGACCTTAGGTGCTGGTGTGTTTAAAACTTCACTTAAAAAAAAACATATATAAAGACAACTACATTAAAGTGATATTAAAGTCAAAAGATTTTTAAGCTATTTCTAATGCTGATTAAATCACTTACAATGAATGCTGCCTCTTGATAGTCAAAAGTTTTAGTTTCCTGCAGAATAAGCTGGTTCCCTGAGCCCTGGCCCTGATATTTTGTTTTAGGGTGGCTCCTTGCTTTTGTTGGGGGGGTTCTGATGGTACCGCCTGTGGTGAGATTCTTGAATAGATAATTGTTGTACTTATTGAATAAAATATCTATGTATATAAATCAACAGGATTTTTATGAAATGTAATATATTATATGATTTACGCCCAGGCCTACATATCACTCATGAGGGAGCAGTATTCAGTAATTGCAAACGTGTCACATTATAACCACCCACTGTTGAAATCAGCACGAAAATGTGAAAAGATATGACTAACAGAAGGCAGCACATGATGTCTAGCTGGCAGTAGATCATGGGACTGTAATATATGGAGATGTCATTATAATATGTGATGAACATTGCTTTTATAAAGAGTTAACTATTTATGTATCAATAAAAACGTTGTCTTATATAGCTCTTCATCTTGAGTGGTACCTCAAAAGTCCAATCTTTTTTGTTTGTTGAAATCTATCTGTAATTGTGAATGTGGTACCTTATTTATCACCCTATGGACTACCATATGTGGGAAATTTGACATTGGTCATTTTTGTTAAGAGTGTGTCCCACAGTAGTTTTGCTAAAACATGTAAGAGCACCAAGTAGGTAGGCTGTTATATTTGTATGACTCTATTTGCTGTGATTGCCTCCTGGGACGAGCTGCACTGATATGTCCAGTGAGTTAGCAGAGTCGTTGCACAGTCGTTAGTATAACATATTTATGAAAGGGGTAATCATATATTTGCATGCTGAGATAAAGGTAATGATCATGGATATTACTACTCCTTCCATTTAGGAATACTGCAATGATTCAATTTTTCCATGAAAAGGAGGAACATTAACATAAAAGCCTTAATTTTTAAAGTTTTAAAATGCTTCTTTTTTTAATCTGAAGAGAATAAACACATAAGGAAAAGATGGTGTTTTACAGCAAAAGGAAGCAAATCAATACTGTCAGCATGTTTCCTAGAGCTAGCCAAAAAAGGATAAATTGTGTAATTATATTTGACTCTGTTAATGAATGCACAGCAAGCAGAACGTGTGCCAAATTGTGATAAAAAAGAATAAAAATGTGTCGTAGCTGAAAAAGCACAGTTTCATGTAAGCCTCTTAAATTATACTGCTCCTGATAATAGCTATTGCATATCAATGAACACGTGAAGGAAGCTAACTAAGAGACTGCAGAAACACTTGGGAAAATATGTCTTTTGATATGAAAATGTTGTCCGCCAGAGAGCAAAAAGAGGGGAACTTGCAAATTTTGCATGAAACCACTTTTTTTTTTAATGTGTACTGTTTATGCTCACGAGTGGTAGTGCAATGAGCCCTAAAAGCTCTGGCTCATGGATTTTAAGTCAGTCTACCTAAAAGACATATTTGTGTGCACCAATTATAGAGTAGCAGTGACATCATCAATGAGATACATTTAGCATGTGCAGAGAGCAGAGCTGTGGGAGGGACCCAGCAAGCTCCACCCACTACAGGCTGACTGCACAAAACTACAGGGAGAGCTGGTACATGATAAATCAAAGCTGTACCAAGAGAGAAAACGGCACTGGCTGGTCTCTACTACAGGAAATTATTGCAAAGTGAACACATTGTTTTAAACTAGATCACTGTGTAGATCTGGAAGAAATACACAAAGTAGTCGTTCAAGTATTAATACAAATGGCTCTTTATTAAGTATTTAGTATTAAGACAATATGTGTTTAGCCCAGAGTCCCGCCAGTTATTTTTTACATTATAGACAACACAATGATTGAGCAAAATGTATCTTCTGCTACCTGTTAATACAGCTCATCCACTGCAGTGAACTGATAAGTATATTTAGTAAGAAAGGGGAGAAGTAGAATATTTGTGTTCCTTTGGGACCTGGTTGCAACTTGAGTAGCTACAACTCTGACTACTTCATTATTGCCATCATGTAGTGTGTCATTTTAGATTTAATTATTTTATTGTTCTTTCTAAATACTTTTAGGACCTGATTTAGGCCTGCTTATGTAAGTTTTTTATATGCATATACCTGGTTATAGCAAGTGTCCATGGTCCTGGAAAATAACTTAAAAGAGAACTAAAGCCGAACCTTTTTTGGCTTTAGTCCTCTTTTGGGTCAAAGGAGTACATTTACTAATGTACTCCAGTGACCCAAAGTCAGCATCTAGCTCTCTATAGCTAGAGCTAGCTGTGCTCGCCCTTTCCCCTGTCTGTTCCTCCAATGAGCACTGGGGAAACAGAGAGGGGAGGGGGGAATCAGTGTGGGGGAGCTGTGACTGACAGTCACCACTCTCCGCAGGGTGAAGCCGTGAGCTGAGCGATCAGCGGTTTATGATCGCTCAGTTCTCGATCTGTAGAGCCAGTTTGTAATAGCTGCAGTGTCCCACAACGGCTCTAAGTATTGGGAAGAGAAAATTTTACTCTCCCAAAACATCTAAATAAATAGGGTTAAAGTGATATTAAATCTTTAGTTTTTGTTTTTTTTTTGCTACACTTTGGAGGCCCACACTTGTAAAAATCCTCTGTTGTTGTTCTTTAATAATGTTCAGTTCCTCGTTCTCTAGTGGGTCCCCGCATCGCTCTCCCTCCCGCCCCCTGCACGGGTGCCTCCATCAGCTAAGTGGCTGCTGTGGAGGCACCCATGCGTGTTCGTTCCTGGCCGTGCCCGCAAGTAGCTGTGTGTGTACGTAGACACACACAGCCCTGTGAAAGGCCATGCCCCTCCTCTCCTCCCAAATGATTGATTGATGGAAGAAAGAGCCTATGGCTTCCCCCACAACCAGAAGGTTTGGGTAATGAAGGATCGCTTTGTATACGTGTGATTCCACATTTATGCACATCTGAACACGGAATATATGATAGAACTTTCCAGATGGATATTTATTATTAAGGATTGATATTTACAAGAAAAAGCAACTGTGAACACTTCGATTGCATGTATTGTTTAGCACATATTTATTATAAAGATTGGTTGAGGGTTTTTTTCCATTTAATTTGAATGTTTCAGTTGAAGCGCAGCACATTTATTATTGTAATTTGATACATTTAGAGGGTAACACGTCTTATACTGCTTGCAGCTACACAGGGATTGGCGCAAGGTGCTATTTGTCATTTGACTCCAAAGATATGCTGGAAGGTTAAATGGCTCCTGTCTAAATTAGCCTTTTACATCTGCACAATGGAGACCTAAGACTGTAAGCTCCTTGAGGGCAGGGATTGATGTGATACAACGAGATACAAAATTAATAAAACTAAAATAAATTAATTTATGTATTTTAATTCTTTTTTTGACAATGGGGCATTGAATCACAAAAATGTCCGCTACAAGCAAGTGTAATCATTATTAGATAGTTAACAAGAATATATATCTGTTTAGTATTAATTCCTATTAATATTTAAGGAAATCCTGCATTATATAGAGTGCTGCAGGACATTCTTTTAGAGTCACCTGGCAGACTTATTTCCAATAAAATGTCAAAGTTTCCATCAAGCTTGGTTGTGGAAGTTTAAAAAATAAACAAGTCACATATAATATAGGATAATATGGCCATTGTACTGACACTTTAGAATATCAGGTTTGATTGAACAAGTGTGCTAATACACTGTAAGAACCACTTACCATAAACAGCATACTGGTGTCAGTAACACGATTGTAGAGCTTGATAACGCTATCCCTATTTAGTTTCCATATTGCTGGACAGCAATATTTAACTTGATGACATGACAGCTGAAGCATTACTTGCAACTACAACTACTACAACTTTTAAGAATTTGTGAAGTTGAAAAGGTTTTTCATCATAGTAGAACATTTCTTCTGTTGGAAAGTCTAATATGACTCAGATAATTCATGTAAATGGCAATCAACGCAGCAGCTATAAAAAGCCTCCCAGTTTTCAAGAGCATAATCGGCAAAATCTGTCTGCTTAGAAAAAGATGAGAAATAAAATCCCAGGTATGCTAAAAATAAACTCTACATTTATACAGTGAACGGTAGCTGTGTAGAGAACAACCAAATATATTTTTTCACTGAATCAGATAAAAGGTCATTCTGTGTATGCCTAGCTTCAGGCGCTGGTTACTCAATAAGGCAATGCAAAGAGCAATGAGAGTATACAGAGTGCAACAACCCATAGCAAGCAGTCATAGTCAAATTACTGAAAGCTGAAAGCTCAATGATTGCTATGGGTCACTGCATTCTGCACTTAGCTGTTCAATAAATAAACCCTTCAGACTCTATATTTGATCAAAATCTAACAAACTATTAATGTATTCTTAAAGGAAATGTATATTGTATTGTATATAACATAGGGGTTCTTCATTTATTTCTGTCAGGACTATAAAATATAATTTTAAATGTGTTTTCTGTTTTTAGTCAAGTAAATATGAAGTTATTAGTATTTTATATTCTTATTTTCAGAGACCGGTGGAACTTTATTACTTTTACTTGTGTTCCAGCTTCTACTTTTCTGCTGCTGAAAAACGGCTTTTGCTCATAGTCCTCAAAAGCTGATGCTGAAATTTACACAGACCTGAATGAGTGAGAGCAGCAACTCCTTCCTCACTGATGGTGGAGAGCTCCTGCTTTGATCTCTGTTGAGTAAAACATATAGTGCTTTGGGAATGTATTGATGATATAG
>NW_017306514.1:225292-226845 GCF_000935625.1 Nanorana parkeri
TCTGAATATATATATATATATATATATATATATATATATATATATATATATATATATATATATATATATACGTACACTAAATTGCCAAAAGTATTGGGACTCCTGCCTTTACACGCACATGAACTTTAATGGCATCCCAGTCTTAGTCCATAGGGTTCAATATTGAGTTGGCCCATCCTTTGCAGCTTCAATTCTTCTGGGAAGGCTGTCCACAAGGTTTAGGAGTGTGTCTATGGGAATGTTTGACCATTCTTACAGAAGCGCATTTGTGAGGTCAGGTAAGGTGTTGGAAGAGAAGGCCTGGCTCGCAGTCTCCGCTCTAATTCATCCCTTAGGTGTTCTATTGGGTTGAAGTCAGGACTCTGTGCTGGCCAGTCAAGTTCCTCCACCCCAAACTCGCTCATACATGTCTTTATGGACCTTGCTTTGTGCACTGGTGCGCAGTCATGTTGGAACAGGAAGGGGCCATCCCCATGTGTGTGTGTGTGCGGAAGCCCATGCAAGCACAGTCAAATGCTAGGCAGAGGGTATTAAAAATTGACATATACATATAAAAAATCACAAAATTGTATATCACAAAAGTGTATATCACACATATATATACAGAGTGTTCCAAAAGTGCAATAAGTATATAAACTGTCTTAAATTGTTTAATCCTTCGAAGGTGGTTAAATCTTCATTAGTTTCTATTTTCTACCATAATGTCCTCCACTCATAGTGAGCCACTCACCTAAACTTAGACCTCTACATAGGTCAAAATTCATTTAGAGGATTACCAGACACAACACTCCTGTTATAAACCTTAATTCTTCTCTTGCTTCTCCGTAATTTAGATGTAGAGATCAGTATCCCACCGCAGATATTTAGAGGGTTATTCACGGAGAAGCCAAACGATCTAGCTGTACTTTCAGCTGATCCTTTGGCTCACTTCGGCTGCTGGAGCCATTCGATTAGACTATTCACAATAGCCCGTACAGCAGCCAAGCGGCTCAGCATATGCTTCGGCTTGGCTGTGACTACGGCTCAGTAAACCAGACCATTTTCCCCACAACTGATAACTGGGCCAAACCAGCCATGATATCACGGCTGGCTCCACCAAGTTGTTGTATATTCAATGACAGCCCAGCGTCCTTGAGGACACTGGGCTGTCATTACATGACAACAACTGGGCAGAGCCAGCCGTGATCTAGTAGCTGGCTCCGCCCAGTTGTTGTCCTTCAATGACAGACAAGCGTTCTCAGGTTATTTGAGGACACTGGACTGTCATCTTGTTTTCATTTGTCCGGGACCTGCGTGAAGCATCTGGCAGGTGATGGCCAAATGTTTATATTTTGCCAGCATTTGTCAGATTCTTAATTCTGCGGTAGAAGTTTGTTGCGTGCGGTCGGGTCGGTGTTTTTTAAAAATAATTTATGTCTTTATTCTTTTAATTGTTTTATTTCACTGAGTCGCCATCGTCGTGGACAATGCTAGATGTCGTGATTGACCCTGGATTACGTCATTGGATCAATTTTTGGGGGGTTTTTTTGAACGATGGACGAAAATCCTTTGTG
>NW_017306514.1:227601-254648 GCF_000935625.1 Nanorana parkeri
GAGGACACTGGGCTGTCATTACATGACAACAACTGGGCAGAGCCAGCCGTGATCTAGTAGCTGGCTCCGCCCAGTTGTTGTCCTTCAATGACAGACAAGCGTTCTCAGGTTATTTGAGGACACTGGACTGTCATCTTGTTTTCATTTGTCCGGGACCTGCGTGAAGCATCTGGCAGGTGATGGCCAAATGTTTATATTTTGCCAGCATTTGTCAGATTCTTAATTCTGCGGTAGAAGTTTGTTGCGTGCGGTCGGGTCGGTGTTTTTTAAAAATAATTTATGTCTTTATTCTTTTAATTGTTTTATTTCACTGAGTCGCCATCGTCGTGGACAATGCTAGATGTCGTGATTGACCCTGGATTACGTCATTGGATCAATTTTTATTTTATTTTTTTTTATAAAGGACTTGTCAAAAATCCTTTGTTATGTTTTTTTTTTCAAATAAAGGATTTTTGATTAAAGTCTGGTCTTTTTATTTATATTTTTTTAACCCTTTAGTGAATGGGTAGGGGTACAAGTACCCCTTACTCATTCACAAGGGGGGTCGCATCAGGGGTACCCTGATGCAAAAAAGGCCCACTGTCCGCAGACCCCCACAACCAACGCCCCATTGGCACGGGACAATGTTATTTTCCAGGGGGGACCCTGGAAAAGCACCCTCCCAGTGCTAAGGGCATGCAGCCAGGTATGGTAGAGAGGGAGGGGCGCTCACTTGTCCCTCTCCTTTCCTGCCCTGCCTGGCCTGTGCTCGGATTAAGGGTCTGGTTAGGAATTTTAGGGGGGGGGCACGTTTTTTTTCCCCGCACGCATTTTTTTTAAACTTGGGGTCCCTCCTAACATTCCTACCAGACCTAAAGGGTCTGGTATGGTTTGGGAGTGGGACCCCACACTGTTTTTTTTTCTTTTTCTTTCCTTTTTTTATTATTTTCTTAACATTTTTACTTTTTTTTTCCATTTATTTAAATCATTTTGTAAAACATTTTTTCCCTCTTATTTACATTTTTTTAAATTCTGCTCGCCACCTTGGAGGAGCGAGCAGAATAGCCAAGCCGAAGTTCACTGCCGTTCGCCCTCTATGAAAATAGGGGCGAATGGCAGCGAACTGCCGGAGCTTCGGCTCAGCTGATCCATATGTTGGATTGGCTGAGTCGAACGGCTTTGCCACTTTGGCTCAGTTGAACATGCAGAGCATCTTCGGCTAACCGAAGCCAGCCGATGTATGGCTGAAATCAGCCGTAGAGAGCCGAAGTGAATAGCCGAATGCTTATGTGATTGGCAATTTCCTGGGAAGTCAGTGAGTTGGTTGGAAGAGGCGGAGAAGGACGAAGTAGGGAGTTGAAGGTAGAAAAGAGCTGACGAGGACTTGATGAGAGGGTGTTAATGAGTGTGATGAAATAGGTCTGTTTGGCTGTGTGGAGGCAGGTACTGTATTTTTGGAGGGCAGATTTATATAGGGATTTGGATTTATGCCATTGTCGTTTAAGTGCACGACTATGTCTTCTGAGTCTTCAAGTGTCATCTGTCTGCCAAGGCTGTGGTTAGAGGGGCAAGTGCGTAAATACAGGGTGAATGTGAGTTATTGACTTTTTGACTTTAATGTCACTTTAACTTATCATTTTTTTTTTTTATCAGATAATTTTTATTAAATTCACTTTTTAACAATCATTATAACAAAAAAGAATATAGTACAAACAAAGCAAGAAAAAATAAAGAAGAAAACATCCACCATATGCACATATCAATAAAACATTATCAGGGAACTAAATCGTTAAAATCCAATCACCTAAGCACATATTAGCATATACATCAGACCTGTAAACCACAGAAGAATATAGAGACGTGGAGCTAACATATACAAATGACCTCTTAAGTTCACACATACGTCGCTGATATGTCTGCATGGCAACAATAGGTATAAATCCAACAATACCTTTTAATATGTACGATATTGTAGCCATCTGGACCAAAGTAGAGAACACTTATCACCTCCAATTCTTCTATATTGATAAGTAATGCGTTCAAACATTACAATCTGGTCTAACTCAGAGATCCATTCAGATATAGATGGGGGAGAGGCGGCCATCTATATCTGGCGCAATTTAGTTTACGGCACCATCAAGGGATTATTGAAGACTGCAAGTATACATACTCTGGGTGTGTTATCTAATAATATACCTAAAATAGAATGAATAACTTCAAGTACTGCTCCCCAGTAGCGAACCAGTTTGGGACACCTCCACAGTAGGCGTATCAAAGATCCCGGATGAGAACCACATTTTGGACAGGAACTCAGAAGTACGATAAGTCCTGTGCACGGTAAAGAGTTAAGTAAGTCTATGAGAAGTGCATAAGGACACTGAGAGAACTGCACTCACAACACCCTTCCACTCATAATCTGTAATAAGACCTACATAATTCTTCCACTTACGCCTAACACCCATCTTAACTTATCATTTATATTCAATGCAGTTATTGTGGTCCTTGTTTTCAGTGTGCATTGAACATCTTAATAATGCTGTGCTACCAGTTACCTGCTGTATGCTTGGACGCTGGATTATACACTACATTTGTTAGTGAATTTTTGTATGTACAAGATGTGCAAGTCTCTGTGTGCATAGGAAATACTACGAGAATACAAGTTATTTAGCATGGTTCATAGATGCATTGATGCAACAACATAAGTGCATATTCATTCGAAAATCCGGCCTAGTGTATCCTGAGAAAACATACAATATGTCCACTGTAAAGCATACAGCCTTAACTAGCCTACACAGCTAAACTTGGTTTTGCTCATGTTTGCCATCTAGTGTATAGAATTTGTTATGTAGAAGTGCATTTGCTTCACTGATCTGCAAATCCTCCCACTGCTGTTAGAGCATGAAAATCTTCTTTTCAGCTATCACATGTATTCTCTGTTGTGTGCATGCCGGAAGAAATTCACCATTGGGGCCTGCGAAACATAAACACATTCATTAAAGCATAACACACCAAACATTTTCATTAGCATGCCTTAAATGTTTACTCAAAAATCCAGATTTTGGTCCACTAAATATATTACCTCATGCATCAACAGAATTTACTACATGAACAATAAATGAACCATTTTGTTTTAGTATTCTGTATGTAAAAGTCAGTTCACAAATATTATTGTATGGATTATCACTTCTATGGATAGCACTAACTATTGGCTTGTAATAATTGTGGGGTTCTATTAAGTAGAGTGTAAAAAAAGGGGCCACTCTAGTTGATGATAAAAAAATATGATTCATGAGATAAAATACAGATTTACAAGAAAGAGGGCTTTGGGTGGTTAAATAACTATTTATTTGAAAAAGTAATAATTGCACACCTACAAAAATTGAATGGTGAGAAATGTATCACGAGAAAAAATAACGAATGCATTTAAAATAACTCAGACAAATATATTAAAACAAAAAGTATGAATACACTCACGTTGTGATAATCCTACATTGTGAGGCAGTAAATGGAGGAAAAATATTGTTGCCAAGTAGGATGACAAAAATATCAAGATAAAAATGACTAGCCCATTAAAAGATTAAAACAAAAGAGGAATTGTTGCAAAATATACAGAGCATACCCCTGCTTTTCTTTTTTCGCCCTGCTTTACTTTTTTCCCTGCTAGATGTCATCGGTCTGATGGCAAGCATCATTCAACCCTCCCATGTATTCCTGGAACCCCCTTCCCCAGCCTGTGACTGGACAGTGAAAAAAGAAGCAGTCCAATGGTGACCACATTTCTCTGTCAATCTGCTTCCTCTTCCAATCAACATGCTTCTTGTCAGCACATGACCCGATTGGCTCCTTGTACTGCTTCTTCCTCTCACACTCCATTGCTGCTGTACAGGGACTACAAGAGGCTGATACCAGATCAGACGAAGTATGAATGATTACAGAGCTGTCTTTATTTGTGTCTTTTATATATATATCCATAGTTCAACCCTCTAGGGCACCTTAACAGAGTTCCCTATACAGATCCCTGCCCAGTCACTGATGTCAACAACTAGCCTCTGAGAAGATGCCTAGGAGTTAACATGTGGCCGTTGTATCTGTGAGGGTGATCATCCATGCTCACTGGGCACCAGTTTGTTTCTCTGTTTGCTGCAATGGAAAATTGTAGCAATGTTAGAGGGAATTAGGTAATCTACTCACCAATCTGCATAGCATATGAACTGAGCTGGTTAAAAGTGACCCTGTCATGAAAAAAAATATAAATGTCAATGTACCATTATCCTCTAAAAACACGCACTCAATGATGGATGTGCATATGTTCACATGTCAGAGAATTGTGTTATGCTCACAGAGCTTAGAGAGCCCTCAGACCTAAGCACAACCATGTACACAATATTTGGCTGTAGATCCAAGTGTGTTGTAAAATAGAGACGATGCAAGAAAGCATACATATGTATTTTTCCTCCATATATGCATTTTAAATAAGTATTTTAAAAACATATATGACATTCTAATGAAATGTATTAGATAAAAAAACAAAGCAGGAAATACATTGGTATTAAAGGCTGCATATGAAATAGACTGGCAATGTGTATCTGGTTCTGTATCTCTTCTTAGTGTTTAAATTTAGACCTCACATTTGAAAATGATGGTCTGAACAGATGGATGTTCTTCAGCAGATTGGGCTCTTAGACAAAATGGATCTGAATGAAAGAGAATCTCAAGTTTTAATAGGCATAGGCAAACAATTTAACCACACATGGAAATTCTTGAAGCATTACAGGAGATAACCATTCTGTCTCCAAACTGTCACTTACTGAACTAGTCTGCTGCTGTCAAATGTTGTATAAAAATAGACAAACACTTCAGGATTTTCATAAAAGAAAAATGTTCTAAATCGCAAAGCAGAATATTCATACAAAGCAAAAACAATGTTGAAGGCAAGAAAGGGAACACATGCACATGCTTGGGGAGTACAAAGAGCACTTAGTTATTATTAAATAACTTACTTCTGGAATGATGTAAGGTTTCCAGCAAGGAAAGCAAAAGAAGAAACCCATTAGCCTTGCCGGGGTGTCAAATTCAATTTAATCGTGGGCCGCATCAACATTATGGTTGCCCTCAAAGGGCCTGTAAGACTATATAAACGTATCTAATCTTTATCATAATTGACTCTGCATTTGATTATCACTGGTTTTAGTAATAACTTAATACCTAGATCTGAAAGTAGAAGTCTGGGAAATGGCCTGGTGGGCCGGATTCGGCCTCTGGGCCTTGAGTTTGACACATGTGATGTAAAGTTTACATTTTGTTAAGATGTGCAACACCTCATCAAAATGTCTGTTTGATACAGAGACGCTGATCATCTGCCTCTCTATGAGCACTTCTGAGCTGAGTGTACAGATTGATGCCAAAAAGGGACCCATCTAAACATGGTGCAAGAAGACTGCTGAGGTATGCACAAGTACTCCCAATTTGTAAAAAAAAAAAAAAAATGTTCAGTCACAATGACAGTAAAGCATGTGTGTAAGTGTGTGTGTGTGTGTGTGTAAAAGTGTTGGCAAAACATTAGAACATAAAATACCTGCACTAGCAATAGAACGTGTACATTCTAAATATCACAAGTAACGTGTGTGCTAGTAAAATATACATAAATTACATAAATATACGTATACAGTTGTGCTCATAAGTTTACATACCCTGGCAGAATTTGTGATTTCATTCACTTGAAGAGCTAACTACTAATGCACTGCATCTGCACTTTTATTCTCTGTTTTGATGTTTGACCACATTCATTCATGCAGGTCTGAAGCACATATATTGAAGGGCACCACAGTTCACAGTAATGCACTACCATGTGTTATGGTCCCCTGCGTTGGAAAAAAATAGTGCATGTAATTTTTTTTTGCCTGTTCTGGTGTGTTACATAGTATTTGAGGTTGAATAAAGACACAGGTCCATCAAGTTCAACCTTTGTGTGTCTGTGTGTGTGTTGTGCGTGCATGTATGTATATGAGTACTTTTTAAGGGTACCTATACCCCTGTGTGATATGGTCTCTTAGGTCTCTGTTATGGTATCTAATTGATTTTTTAATTATTCAATACTCTTTGCTGATACCACTGCTTGTGGCAGAGAGTTCCAAAATTTGGAACTTAAAATAAATCCTATACGCCCTTTGTGATTAAATCTATTCTCCACTAATTTTAGGTGGTGGCCTCTAGTCGTTAATTTACTGAGTTTATCGTAAAATGTTTATTGCTGATGTTGCCATCACCACCAAACATTTTGTATATCAAAATCATGCCCCCTTTTAATCTTCTCTCTTCCAGCGTGATCACATTAAAATTTAGCAATTGGAAGCTCATTCATTAGAATAGACTACCCAATGAAAAACGCATGTAAATGCAAAAACATATTGTACATTAACAAAATGCAGCGGAACAGACAAGACTGAATAAGCCCTATAACATGAAGAGATACAAGGTTTTCATATACTATTTTAACATTAACTATAACAAAAGTGTTATGTTGTAGAATATATAAAATGGTGGTCATCATGGTATCAGAAAGAATACAAGTACCAGCATGTCATGGCAACATTTCACTATTTTTTTAGCATCTGCAAACACTGCCAATGGGTATGAGTAATGTAGCCATGATTGATACAGAAGATTGATTGATTGTTTAGAGTGTTCTACCTGCAACTAGTACGTTAATAAACACGTACTGAACTTGCTTTGTAGTGCCAGTGTCCATCCTTTACTGATATTTTGTCGGAAGCCACCCGCTGACACCTGCTGCACCCACCCTCCATTTTTTGAGCAGCGGCTCTGAGTGCGATGGGTACACGGACTGTATCCTGTACACAGAATGTCACCTACTTGTCATTCACAACACAACTTAAATATTTCATCAAGCTTATTGCACATCAATGCTAAAAACATTGCATTGTCAGGCACTAAACATCAGATTTAAAAATCCCTGTGTAAACACTTTGGGGTAACGTAGCGTATCAATTATGTATCCACCGTACGGGAACATGCAGTGCAGCAAGATAAAGTGAGGTATGCCAGAAGGAGCATTTGATTTATTAAATCAATTATTCATTATTTATTAATTTATTATGAATGCTTACCAAGAAATAGAAGGGAACTGAGGAACATCAATCAATGATGCTGTGACCAGGTGTGCATAAGTAAATTATAACTGTCTCAAGCACAAAGGTTTACTAACTTACTTAATGTAAAGAGGAATAGATGGTAATATCAGATTTAGTGAGGATGTAACTGATTCTTATTAGACTTACCACTAGAGTCCAAACCTGTGCTCCTCTAAACCCAGAAGGAGCCCCTCCCAAACACGAAATGAAACCACCGAATCCGATGCTGGTGGAGAATACTCCGCCCACAGCTTGACGTAAGCAAAGGGATACGATGCAATGACCTTATATTGTTACATGCTTATATTTTGTAAATTACATTTACCTAGTATGGCCATATTAGGTGAATGACATCAGCACAATTACCCCCGTCCCTTTGATCAAATGCAGCTGTAGGACGGGAAATGCCCAGCCCTCAACTGATTGGGTAGAAGTGCCCATGGCACTTCCTTGTTTGAAAGGAGCTCAGGTTCAAAGGAGGTTCTGTCTGAACCTGAGCCCATCCCTACTTACCACTATCCTGGTTAGCTAGCTAACTACAGCTTGAACCTTATCATAGACATTACCAGACATGATAGGGTAAGGACCTTCATGGCTTGATAAAAAGGTATTATTTTAATGAAAACTGTCAATTTAAAAGTCAACTCATTTCCTGTTCCATAAAACCAGGATCCAAGGGAGGGGAAATCTCTCTATGAGAGCCCTGGATAGCAGACAAAATCTGACAGGGGTCCTCTCTATTCCCACTCTATCCACAATGTAATAAAAATGTTATTTTAGCAACAATTAAGAGAAGTAATGCTATGCAACATTCACATTAAACTGAAACATTGCCATACAGTGTGAGGATGTTCTGTCTCCTTATCTGTGCATGATCCTTAATAAATGTGGTGCTGGTAGCAAAAATGCACTGGAGGAAGGCAAAGGGTGGGTGAGCAGGCCCACTACTCTATAGTGATGTGACTGACATGTCCACCCTGTTATCAAAGTCATAAAGTAGATGTGAACTATAACTGAATGAGATTTAGTTTCCTAAAACACTGTGAGGGGAATTTATTAAAACTGGAACAAACAGAATATGTCAACCAATCAGCTTCTATCTTTTATTTACAATTTTTAACTGAACAAACGGAAGAGAGAAGCTGATCGGTTACTATGCACAGCTGCTCCAGATTCTGTCTGCTCCAGTTTTGATAAATTCTCCCTGTGTATCATAAATAATTGTAATTTTAAAAATATATATTTTTTTCATTTGTTGCATATCAGCACAGCTAATCTCATGGACAGCAACTTCTGTTCATCATTTCTTGGGGCAGATTTTATGATAGTGACAACCGTGGAAGTGGACATGCCAAGAATCAGATGTCGGCATGGTCACTTGTAGTCTCCATCATGGGTGCTTTTGAGTAGGTGACAATGCAAGAGTGCAATTGGGAGACATTTTTCACCCTATAACAGGAAGTGCCAGAACAAGGAACTTCATTATAGGTGTATACTCACCTTTCCAGCAGGTTGCTTTCTTAAAGAGCTTCTGCTACTTCTGACACTTCCGGGTGTGCATTATATTGGTGTACACTCCAGTGCTAATTAGAAAGCCCCTTGTCCCCTTGCTGGAAACAAGCCACTTCTGGATATGATTAAATCAAATACAGATTAAACATTCATGTGTTCTGGTTTAAAGATCTTCAAAAGAAAATCCTTCACATTCCACAGTCTGCTTAGGCCTGGCTGGGTAATGGTTTTATGGCGGGGATACTAAAACACCAGTATACCAATATATTATCACTGGAAAGCCTCAGTTAATCCCCCAAAGATCGCCTGGCCTTTGGGGGAACAAATGACCTGTACCTTACCCCTGCTCTGTCAACATTAGTTTCAAAATTCACTCTGTATTCATAACTTTGGACCTGGAGGTGATACATTAAAAATGAATATATACTGCATATTGCTGTGTCATTTGATCCTGAGCACAAACATACCGGACACAGTGGGTTTAGAAGGTTCAGAGGGTTAGAGACCCATATTGCCCCTTCTTAGGTAGGCATACATCACAGGTATGTCAAGTTTGGTATCTATAAATAGATAATTTAATAACACACAATAATCTATTGTTTTTCAGGTGGTAAAATGTGATTATAACAAAATATAGCTAATGTTGTGAAAATGACATTCCGGGACAAGTGAGAGGTCGTAAAGCACTTCAGCCTCTTGTTGCAGCCCCCTGAACCCTACTAATTCGGCTGGGGGCTTGCTTAGCAACACCCCCTAGAGGGACTACACAGCTGCTCCACAAGGCAGCTGAGGAACTCTTATTTACCATCAAGAAGAGACTCTTGTGTACCATCAAGAAGAGGGTCTCTTGTACAATCTAGAAGAAGCTATCATTTACAACAAGAACAGAACCTCTGCAGGCCTTACTTCGAGAAAAAGAGCCCACCCCAGATCCATTTTCTGTTTCATTGACTGGACTCTGCTAAAACCCAGGACTTTGCTAAGTACTTTCCCTTTTATCCCCTTTTTTTTTTTTTTTTTTAACCATAGTTTTTATTCAACATGTTTCACAATACAGGTGATGAAAATCACAGTTGCAAGACAAAACAATATAATGTGGCAGAGGACAAAATAACAAAAGAATACATGGCCAAAGGTCCAATATTTGCATAGATGTATCATAAGCCAATCCTGAAAAGCCAGTGGGCCCTTAAAATGCTAGGGTCCAAACAAATTAGTACAATTAATTCCAAAAAAATAAGGCACCTATCATAAAAGCGAAGTAAAGTAGCGATTATTATGCACGTGGTGTACAAATCTTTGCTAGTACATGGGTCAGAAAGCGACATAAAGCTTTGGGGTGGGGAGGGGGAAAAAAAGGGGGGGGAAGGTATAACACTCTAAGGGAAAAGGGGAGAACCAGGGATAACATAAGTAATAACCAATCTTGGCAATACAATGATAACGTATTATTTATACTATTAACTTACTACAGCTGCAAATTATTGGATCTGAAAAAGTCTAAGTGGTGCAGAGATATACATATGGGAAGAGGGGGATGCTGTATAAGACACATTTGCCTCAGAAGAACTGTGCTAGCATGACCCGCTTGAGGTAGAAAATTCCTTCACACCATTCCAGAGCTACAACGTTTGTCAGTCAACCAGCAGCCCCAATCTGTATTGAATTTATGTTCCCGGAGGTGAGCTCTGGCAAACAGAAATTCAAAATGCATATGTGTGTTAAGTGTGTCGATCATCATTGACATGGTCGGGATTGCCTGTTGTTTCCACAACCTAGCTATAACTAATCTAGCTGCTATGAGTATGTGTGTCACGAGTACTCGTAAGGAGGGGGGCCAGTCCAATATACCAATCCCTAGGAGGGCCATCTGCGGGGTAGGAGGGCATTGCAGATGAGTGATGTCACTAATGAATTTAAAGACGGATTCCCAGAATGGAGCAAGTGTAGGGCAGTGCCAAGCTATGAAAGCCCCTGCTTTATTACCCTGGCTATAATAATTCAGTTTTAGTCTTTTAATCATAAAGTCATGTTGGTTAGTTAGGAGTAGGCTGAGTTCCTGTCTCAGGGAACGTATATCTTGTGCGACTGTGGGCGAGGGATTCGCTTTATTTCTACATTCCAGAACCCTAATACGGGAAAGGATAGAATTTATTGCCCCATTTCGTTTTTTCTTCTCATGAGCCCCTATTTTAATCAGAATACTCCTTACAAATGCTTTATGTGCATTCCACACAGTAATTGGACTAGGTACAGAGGAAACATTGGTTTCAAAAAATACATCTAATTCAGACCTGATAGACTCTGGTGGTTCCCTATAGATAACAGACTAGTGTTCAGTCTCCATATATTAGAGGTCCCAGGATGTGAGTCGGGGAATAAGTGAATAGAGACAGGGGCGTGATCAGACCAACTGATCAAACCTATCTCTGCTTTTGAGATATGTTGGAGAATATGCTTATCCACCAGAAAACCATCTAGTCTAGAATATGAGTTTTGTGAAAAGGAAAAAAAGGTATAATCCCTCTCAGTGCCATGTAGGCATCTCCAGGCATCGTACAGATCATTTGAAGTAAGCAAAGAGGGGAGGACAGAGTCTCGACGTCTTAACTTATTGGAAGTGTCCAGGGTCGCATCAATTATCGCATTGTAGTCACCGCAAATAATTAAATTACTATATCCCCTTTTTTTTTACTGTTGTTTTATTTGTCTCCTTTTTGTAACATCTTTTTCTGTATATTTTTCTGCACTGTTTCTTTTATTAAAAAGGATCTTTTAAAATCTTTAAGCTTATTTCTACACTATAAATAATAACTTAATGTATCCTTGCCTCTGTGAAAAGTGCTACCATATTGTAAAACCTGTTATATTCCTGTCTGAAGGGACAGTGGGCATCAAAGGCATTGCAGTTTTGAATTGTCACAACATTTGATGGGAATAGTTTGTGTTCCCGTTAAAACATGTGGTGGCAGCTAATTTCCATTAACTTCCTGATGTGTCGCTGAGAGTTGAGGTAAAGGTAAATGTCCCCAATGGTACACAGGCAGCAAAAAAAAAAAAACCTGTCAGGTGTTTTAACCCTTCTGTACTCTATCCTAAACTAAAAAAAAAAAGTTTCACCATACATATTCTTTAACTATAGCTCCTAAATCACCTGTATCTAGCAATTGCCATGTAATGGCAGCCCAACCTAAAGGATAAGTAAACTTCAAGGGAGTAGGAACACCGAAAACCCTCAGGTGGACAGGAACATGTTTGGGAATTATGGCAGGAAGATCTGGCTGTTTAACAGCCATATAAAAAGGCAGGATAGGCAGGTAGGCTTTACCTATAACTAAAGAATCACTTTTAGGTGAACTGCCACTTTAAGATGCTAACATATTCAGGGCAAAACTTTAACTTCCCTATGTGACACTGGACTAGACTGACGCCTTCCCTGGAATCATGCCATTGTCTGACTACCATTTATTATATCATGACTCATAAAACAAATGAATAGGAGGGGCTACAAATGTAAATCAGCTTCCTCTCCGAATAAACTCAGTCAGGAAATGTCAGGATAGCAAATTGCAGATGGGAAGAGAAGAATATCTGCTATGTGGAGATAGAAGCAACACTTGTGGAGTGAAATAAGAAAGGTACTGTAACTGAAAATAAAGCAACAGGTTGTGACTGAAGTTTCAGGTTTCAACATGAAGCAACTTATTTCCTCTGCATTTGTTTACCAGCATTGTGCCAGTCAACCATGCCCTTACTTCTCTCTATGGGAGCACACCTGCTATTTAGGTATGCATGTGTACCACAGCATGAAACAGAGTTACACCTTGTTTCCTTTCATTTACAATAGCTTCCCTTGTATTCTATCAAATCTACTACATAGACCACCTTCTGCGTGATTTTAAAACATAGCTTTATTCATCACACAATGAAAGAGCAGAGCGCCATATGTAAAAGTACAGTAACCTATCAGAATTCAATTCTCTATAGCCAAACCAGTGCAAGATGGACACTTAAGGAAGAACTTTGAATAAAGAAGAATGTTAAAAACGTACCCTTGCATTGGGGAACCTACCCACATACTGCAAGGGTTAAGTGCTTGACTTGTCTAGAGGAGTCAAATAGAGCAGATATACTCACCTGATCCTCAGTCAGCACTCACTTCTCTTCCTCCCTACTGTGAAAGTGGTATATCCCTTGGCATTCTCACATCTAATGCAAGTCAATTGACCTGCATTAGACGTGATGAGGTCAGCGGTCCTTAGACTGCCGGAGCCCAGAGTAGAAGAGGCAGCAGGGACCAGTCTAGCGGCTTAATGGGACAGAGGATCAGATGAGTAAATCTGCTTTATTTGACTTTCCTAGACAAAAGGAGCACTTAACCATTGTAGAGCAGGCGTAGCCCTACTGCAAGGGTAAGTTTGTAAAATTTCCAGAGTTCTTCTTTAATACAGCACATGTTCTGTGTACAGCACTGTGCCTTTAGCTCTTTACCCCTTTCACTATTTATTTAACAAGATCGTTTCAGGTTGTGTTATTGGTTTTCCTTATAATATTTTGTTACTTGATTTATGCCTTCGTGCCCTCGTACCATATAAAAAATAAATAAAAACACCAAAACAAAGGTGACATTTAATTTTTTTTAAAGTTTGCATATATTAACCACTTGCTGTCCGGAGCAATTTCTTACTATTTGCACACACATGATAAAATCTGAGTTTTTGGCTAGAAAACAGCTTCAGAGCCCCAAACAATGATATATATTGTGAAAGCAGAGGCCCTGTAGAATAAAAAAAATGCTAGTTGCAATTTTTTATGTCGGACAGTATTTGCGCAAATGTTTATTAAACCAGTATTTTTAGGATATAAAATACACTAAAATGAAATTTAGTGCACAGAAGCAGAATATAATACCCGTTTTTTTTGGTAAAATATAAAAGACGGGGTCACGCTGGGTAAATAGATACCAAGCATGTCAAGCCTTAAAACTGCGTTCGCCCATGAAGCTACAAAAAACTTCAATACCCAAAATTTCCCATAGAGGACACTTGTAACACTTGATATGTAACATGGGTAGCACAATTTTTGTTTTTGCACATAGGTTCACCGACATGTTTTTGCGTATGTATATGTGTGCCCGTGGGGGGCGGGAGACTTAGAAAATAATGTTTTTGCATTTTTTTTATTTTCTTATGTTACTTTAAGTTTTTTTTTTTTTTTAAACACTTTTTTTTTCCACACCAACCTTATTGCTATCAACCTGTTCTTTGCTTAATTCCCTGCCCCCTAACCACTCCAGGACACTATTCAGCTGTGATCTCTTCTCAAGATGCTCCACACAGGCAGCCATCTTCCTTCTCCTTTTATTCTGGGTGTACACTTCAGCAAGGCAACATAAAATCTTCCAGGCCCCTAAGATTCAGGCCCACTGTCAGCATCACCCACACCAGGCAGCAGACCTGGGAGGAAAAAGACCTCCAACACAGCCTCCTCTTCTGGAAGCAGCCCAGGAGGCAAGGACCCTCTCTCTTGGCAGGAATTGAGGCAGCTAGGACCCTCCTGTATGGTCACCCCAAATATTTATATTGTCCACCAACATGCGTCACTAGTTTATTTTACTGAACAATATTTTTTTTTTCTTGCTCTAACTGCCAGGGACAACAGGTAGTACCGGTAGTAAACAATATCCTGAACTTAGGGGAAACCCAATGAACACAAAAACAATAAAAATTATAGCTGCAATACTACAAACAACTTTTTTTCAGTGATGTTTCTGCAAACTCTCGGACTGTAAAATCCTGCTTAGTTCTTGACTGGGGGTTGGGGGCAGTTTTGAGTGGAATAATTAACCCTGTCTGTACTGTGCTAGCAGATTTCATTATCGCTTGTAAACTAGATGAGCAGGACTCCCTGTCCTAACAATGGGTTACAGACTTGAAGACGTATGTTTATGAAGTTTTAAAAAACTGTTCCTCAGTCAGTCCCTTAATGGTATCTATTCTACCACTATACGCTGACTGTAGAATCCTATTGTTTTGAAATTTTAGATGATGTGCAAGACATGATAACTCATCAAATAGAAGCATCACTGGCAACTGTATATCTGCTTACATTGAACTAGCAGCTTTTCAGCAAATATCCTTCTTCATAAAATG
The DNA here is from genome assembly GCF_000935625.1 of Nanorana parkeri. Classification (NCBI taxonomy): domain Eukaryota; kingdom Metazoa; phylum Chordata; class Amphibia; order Anura; family Dicroglossidae; genus Nanorana; species Nanorana parkeri. The sequence goes on from NW_017306514.1 coordinate 242,396, forward strand.
AAGATATTCACGTTAGCCTGGAGCTTTTATTTCACAAAGAAAACTAAAACTAAACTACATAGCATATGAAACTGTTACAGTAAAAACAGATATTTTTTCCATTACTAGCTATTTTAGGAGTTAAATATGTGAGCGATAGTAATTTCTTATTCAGCGAATACGAATTTGGGAGTAATTTAGATTTAAAAATGAAAAAGGTTTTCCAATATGTTAGAGAATCTTACTACAGGAATCATTTCCCTCTTCTCCACAGCAAACTGAACCCCTACTATGTGTGTGTGTAACATTATAACATCTGCTGAATCAGAAAGAAGAGTTGTAGCGGGCCCTGGCGAAACACAATTCCAACAAAGACTGGAATATCCCTGATTGCTTGTTTTTCTTGGTAAGAGATCTCTCTATGTACTTCCACCCTAAAGAGACTTTGTCACATACCTATAGAAAATCTAGGCAGCTGCCTCCTGCAATAGAAGTAGCTGAAGGCAGCGAGTAAAATATTTACTGTCTTCCTCTGCTGTCTCCGGGTGCCACTGCTAGGCAACACTTCTGCATGTGTCTGATATTGTGTCTCCTGCTGGGCACCATGGCTCCTACTGCTGACCACTGTACTGAGGTAGCTGTCAGCAGGAGGAACTATGGCGTCCAGTGAGGGACACACTATCTGACACACTCAGAAGCCTCAAAAAACAGCAGCATCCGGATTTCATGTAGACATAAAATAATTTAATTTGCTGCCTACAAGAGAGGTAAGTATTCAGCTTCTACTATTGCAGATGGTAGCTGGCTAGATTTTGCAATTGCTTTGTATACAGCTTTCTTTACTTATTATGACCAGGGGTAATGTTCTTCTTTGTTTTATTTTAGGTAAACATAAAATATTGCAAATTCATATTTTGTATTTTTATTTTAAACTAGCATGTGAAGGTTAAGGCTCCTCTTCACATGTTTACTTGCCAAATTGTAGCCTTGATGGGGTAAAAAGCCTTCTGTTTACAGAGGTCAATAACTCAGGTTGAAATTTAGACTGAATATGAGTGACTCATCACCCAGTAAAAGCTTCTGCTGTGCTCCCTCTTTAGAAAGTTGACAATGCTTGGTGAATCATTTGTCATGGGTGCACTTTTCATAAATGTACAAGGTTTTTATATGCATAGCAGAAGAAAAGGAGTAAAAGATGAAAAACACATAATCATCAGAGAATCAAAATAGAGTCGATTCAAACCATTTTTGTTTCATGAAAGCAACTCTGTCTCTAGATGATTTTTGTTTTATTAATTAAAGTGACACTAAACTCAGGTGTTAAATATTAAAAATGCATTCAAGTACCCTAAGGCCTGGTTCACACCCGGGCGTTTTACAGCGCTGATCGACGCGCTGTAAAACGCCCAGCAAGTGAAATCCCATTACTTCCTATGGGCATGGTTCCCACCTGGGCGTATTTCAGCGCGTAGGAACGAAGTACAGAAGCTTCTTCGGGGCGTATTTCGGCACGTATACATTGGGATACAGCCGGTTAGCCCTCATAAACACGTTTGTTGTGCGTTTCGTTGACCGCAAATCGCGGTAAAAACGCGCGTCAAACGCGCATATTACGAACGCCCAAGTGTGAACCCAGCAAAGCTATTAATAAAATAAAGAAGGACAGTGTTGGCACCAATTCAGAGATGATTTGAGGATCTATAGCTGATTAATACACAAATAAGATACATTTTTGTTAATAATTAAGGTACTTGAATGCATTTTTAAGATGGAACTCCTGAGTTTAGTGTCACTTTAAGGCCTTGGTTCTCAACTGGTGGGTCGTGACCCAAAAGTGGGTTGTGACCCCTTGTTCAGTGGGTCACCGCATGCCTTCCACTTTTCTACGTGAGAGGTTCCGTGCAGCAATGTCAGTTCTCGCGCCAAGCAGCCATTCAAAATGTTCTGCTCGGCGCCGAGTGTCAGCTTAAGGTGCGATAGAATGGGGCTATACCTGCGAGGGAGCGCCATCCATACATGCATTGCTTACAGCTCCCTCACATGTCCTGTAGAGGTGCCTGGACCGGAATTACATCACATTCTGGCTCTCAGCACCTCTACCGGGCACGCAAGGGAGCTGTACAAGCAATGTACATATGGATGGAGCTCCATCACAGCAACAGTCCTGTACGATTAACGCACTGTACCACACAATCGCATCTACCATACGTTCTGGTTTGGGAGGTGTGTTGCGTTGTCATTCATTTGAATAGTACCCCAAACCTACCTCCCACCCATAGATCCGTACCCCCGCACCTAATGCCGTGCGTTCCATTGTAGTGTGACTTAATGACCAAGAGCAAATGTGGGTCCTGAGGTTACACAGGTTGAGAACCACTGCTTTAAAGGATGCTCATAAAGAAAAGGATTAATACTTACTGTACTTGTCTTGCCGCCAATGCTGCCAATCTTCACTCTGTTGCAGAGCTAAGCTGGCTAAAAAAATATTCTGCATCTGACAATGCCAGGAGTGTCAGATGCCTGGTATCCCTCTGCGTGCTGTGGTTCCTCCTGTTGGATGCTATGTCACTACAGGACACATTGCACATTGGTGGACCAGGTACCCCCAGAAGTGTCAGATACAGACATTGCAACTCTTTAACAGAATTAGAGAATCAGCAATGCAGGGGGCAGAACAGGTACAGTAAGTATTAATTATTTCCTTTACAGGCAGCCCATACTTTAGAAAGAAATCTAGTGACGGAATAACTTTATTGAAAACAAGGATGGTTTGGTTCAACTTTATTTTGCTTCTTTGATGTTTATAAGTTTTTCACTTTTTTTTACTATTTATTTTTTTACTTTTCATCTTCTAAAAGGGTCTCTTTAAACATTGCTTAGGTGTTCAAAATGTTGCCAAACAATGGGGTTTAGGACTGCATTAAAGTGCTGCCTGTCTTACAATTGTTTTATTTAAAAGACTCTAGTATTCGAAAGAACTGAATAGTGGTTTTTTTGTTTTTGTTTTTTGTTTCAAAATATTTAATAACACTGGGTAATAATTAAAAAGTAGATTCTGACAGATTAGAAATTATTCTGGACTATTTTGATTTGAAACATTCCAAAGAATTACAGACTCACATTTAAAAACCTTGCTAACTTTTCCATGTCAAAGGGAACATATAATTGTTAGGTTCAATTTAATTTAATCCTTTTTATAAAATTAAAATGTGCATGTTTTTAAATAGATGTTTTACTTTTTTTATATTCATACAATTTTTGAAATTACTACATGACAAAAGAATCCCACAACACTTGAGACTTTCTGACTCTGATTGAAATCATAGATTTAGCTATATGGATGCAGTGAAGAGAGTGAAGTCATTATTCTCACTCATCTACTGTTCTGACAATAACTTGTGTGTGTAAATTTCACTGAGCTCTGTTAACAAACTTTTTACAGCTGGAGGTAAAGTGAAATTAGAAAACACATGAAAAGGAGCATATAGCTCCACCTGCTGGCTGGATTAAAAATACATTAATATGTTACATTCACCTGATTAAAAATAAATACATAAACAAATATTATTCTTTGTCATAATAAATAATAAAAATATGCATGAATATACTATAGTTTCTCTTCAAAGTGGATAAAGTGTTTCCGCCATGTACATTCATATGGCAAATCTTATTTCTGAATCTTAGAAGATAGCACAGTAATAAAAATATCTAAAAAAAATTATGCAGCCTTAACAGCGATAAGCTGTAGCACTTTGAGAGAACGGTTTCTCTGTTTCTGCAATGCCATTATTATTATGCCCACAAACAAAGATTGGGTCCATTCACTAAGCTGCCGTAGGCAGCCGAGTGAATGACCGTAGGCAGCCGAGTGAATGACCAGCTGAAACCGAAGTGCAGATGAAGTCCGACCCTCCGGCAGGCTACTCGCTGCTGTTCGATCTATTCTTATGGATGCCAAACAGCAGTGAGTGAATAGCCGAATGCCGCTGAGCGGCATTCGGCTCGGCTGTTCTGCTCAGTCCCTCTGTGGGACCGAGCAGAACAGAAAAATAGTTTAAAAGTAGAAAAAAATAAATAGAAAACGATTGTGTGCAGCTAGCAATGACAGCTAGCTCCGCCCAACAGTTTTCTATTGGCCGGCGGTTCTGCTGCTGTCAAAAAAAAGAGAAAAAAAACTTTCCCGGGCGCTCCGGGAGTCTCCCGCTCCCGTCCGCTAAGGAGAGAAACACTGCTTTTTCTTTTTTTTTCTTTATTCTGACATGGAGCCGTGTCAGATTAGAAAAAAATTTGGCCATAGGAATGCATTGCTAGATTCCTATTGGCTATTTCAATTTGCAATAGCCAATAGGAATCTAGCAATGCATTCCCATGGCCAAAATGTTTTTAATTTTTTTTCTATTCTGACACACCAGAATAAACGTCAGAATAAAAAAAAAAGAAAAAGCAGTGTTTCTCTCCTTGGAGCTATCTTTTTTTTCAACTCGTCTGGTCTGCAAACCTGCAAGTAGACAATGACTCAGGTACAGTGCATGGGACCACTGCCAAACACTTTTTTACAGTTAATGTGTGACTATGTATTCATTAGTTGTTTAAAATGCAGAAAAGAACTGCATGGGTACATTAACTGAGGCAGCTGTCATATTGTAGTGGACTAACAGGAAACAACCCTGAGTCAAGAAACTCTAAAAATATATATTATAGTTGTCCTGTATAGTGGCGTGAGGGTCACATGATAGCCACTAACCACAAATGTTAATAGCAGGCTTTTTTTTCTACTGCAGTTGTAAAATTCTTTTTAAATAGGATAGTCAGGTAATGATATAAGAACAATAATTTGCAAAAGCCTTATACCTTTTATCCCATACAAGCTGCAGAAGCAGAAAGATAAATCATGCAATAACTCTAATTATTGGTTATTAGGTATAATTCTTTGGAGTGCTCAATGTAATTAATAGACTAGATACCAACATATAATTGCAAATGAAACTACTAAGTGTCACAGGTAAGTATTTAATACATAACTATGTGATCATTCAAACAAATAACATAGAATAAACTTGTGAATAGCCTTGACAGTGGCTCCCCCAAAAACACCTCTCAACCCAATAAAGTAACATACAAAATTAACACAGAAAAAAATAGGTATGAAACCAATGCATGGATACATTTGTATAAAAATGTATTGTACATAAATAAATAGGATAAAAGTATATATTCAATTAATGAAAGTATACAGTACCACCAATACAGCTTAAAAAGGCATATGTTCATATAGCCACAACATCTTGTTATACAGCCAATGTTCTGAACATATTGATTGTTAGACATCCAATATATGTAAAACTGACATGTCCGTAGCCCGACGCGTTTCACATGGAGCTTCTTCAGGGGACCAACAAAGGCTAATCTAGCAATGGAAAATTTACATTAAGTTATCTCTTTGTGCAAAGTATAACAATAGGGCACATCCATCATCACACTGTACAGAGAATTTTAAAAAACATTAGGCAATTACCCCAGCAGATGAAGAGCCCCACCCAGAGTAGGCACCTGGTACTTACCATACACAGGAGGTGTCTGGAATAGGACCGATGCTTCCGGACCAGGAGGGAAAAGGGGGCTATAGTAAGCCAACCCACCACATTCCGTCCATTGTCACGCCAGGGACCCCAGGGCCTCGGGGAGAGTAGCGCTAGGGACAGTGCAGACGAACCAGCCAAACTCTCCTGGGACAGATTCCCAAGATTCACGTGCCAGAGTAATAATACTAATTGAATTGTTTCAAAAGGAATAAATTGAATGAAAGTGGGTGAAGTGACAAAAGGTGTCGCAGAAATCACATCTTCTAACTGAGATAAGGTCACCAGCTATTTAATAGGGCATTGCTGCTAATGTGTATCAATAAAATGTATAATCAGCTTGAAAGACATATTATACCCATACCACCACCATATTACTATAAACAAGAGACTGACCCTTAATGTGTATTGATGGAAGGAAGCGATCCTCAGCTAGGCAGAATACTTCGCCTCCGGTGATCCCTCGACACCCAACTCAATGGTAATATGCATGGGTAGGCTTTTGACTGCTACCTTTTCCACACAGTTCCATTCAAAATTTGTACTAAGAGCCACTTAATATACACTACATGACATTTGGAGGGATCACATGTTAGAGAATAGACGTAGGGGTACTAGGGCTCGGGAGCATTGATCTCTGAGATAGGCTGGCACTGGCTAAGAGGCTAACAGGTCTATTCACAAAAGGGTGAGGGTGAACAATCCAGGACAAAATAGCCGATTTGGAAAAATTCTCCAATTCAGCTCACTTTCCAGTTCAGCTATGTTGTCCTAGATTGTTCCCTTCTCCTGCCTTCTCCAAACCCTTCACCCTTTTGTGAATAGACCCCTAAGTGATTATTTCCAGAGAACATGGAAGCATATTTGGAGAGGAGTATAATTATGAGCATATTTGGGATCATTGACTTACATTACACCTCTAGAAATGCCTTATTTCTTTTATTAAATAAGGACAGCTTTACAAGTAGGTTATAATATCCCTTAAGCACGCGAATCTTGGGAATCTGTCCCAGCAGAGGTTGGGTGGTTCGTCTGCACTGTCCCTAGTGCTCCTCTCCTCGAGGCACCCGGGGTCCCTGGCATGACAATGGACGGAATGTGGTGGGTTGGTTTACTATAGCCCCCTTTCCCCTCTCGGTCCGGAAGCATCGGTCCTATTCCAAACACCTCCTGTGTATGGTAAGTACCACGTGCCTACTCTGGGTGGGGCTCTTCCTCTGTTGGGGTAATTGCCTAATGTTTTTAAAAATTCTCTGTACAGTTTGATGATGGATGTGTCGTATTGTTATACTATGCACAAAGAGAATAACTTTATGTAAATTTTCCATTGCTAGATTAGCCTTTGTTGGTCCCCTGTAGAAGCTCCTTGCGAAGCGCGTCGGGCCCTGACATGTCAATTTTACATATATTGGATGTCTAACAATCAATGTGTTCGGAACATTGGCTGTACAACAAGATATATATGGTTGATGTTGTGGCTATCTGTACATATGCCTATTTAAGCTGTATTGGTGGTACTGTATACTTTCATTAATTGAATATATACTGAGTGGCCAGATTATTATGACCACCCCATCAGTACTTCGTTAGGCCACGAGATGACTTCGTTGGGCCGCCTCGTGACTCCACGAGATGTTGAAAGGTAATGCGAGGAATCTGACACTGCACTGTTGCCCTTCTGTTGTCTTGCCACTCTCAGTTCTGCCCTAACATTGACTAGTCGCTGATGGCCACAATTTGCACGTACAGACCCAGATTTTCGGCTGACAGTCCAGTCTTTAAACACTTTAACAACAGCTGCTCTTGAGCATTTAACGAATTCTCCTGTTTTGCTTATACTTGCTCCATGGCTTGAGCGCCAACAATCATCCCGCGTTCAAAGGCTGTTAAATCGCGTTGTTTACCCATATCTTCAGAAAAAAATCACTTCTACTGTCGTGGTAAACAACCTGCTTCCCTATTTATAATGGTCTGGCCCTCTAGCAACTTCAGCGCGAAATTATAGCTAATTATAGCTAATTTACCTACAAATGTCAGGTGGTCATAATAATCTGGCCACTCAATGCATACTTTTATCCTATTTATTTATGTACAATAAATTTTGATACAAATTTATCCATGCATTGGTCTCATACCTCTCTTTCAAAAACCCTATTTTTTTTGTGTTAATTTTGTACAAACAAATAACATGGAATGCATTTGTACACAAAACGTAGTTTATGACCATGTGTTTTGGGTTTTTTTTTTCTTTATTTCTAGTCACTTATTGGGAGGAAGTTTGTTAAATGAAATAGCTTTTAAAGCAAGACTTTAGGCTAACAAGAGTTTTTACACTGATTTTCTAGGATAGGGAGCTTTATAAGGTGTCAGATGGTACCTATTTGTTCAATGTCTTTTTCCTCAACGCAAGGCCAAAGGGTGTTCAAATAACCTTTAGAAATACCATTCCAAGTGAGTATTTGCATGGAAATTTCTGCAGGCTGAAGTGGCTCTTTGAAAAGGAAACCGACTCTACCATCTGACACCTTAAACAGGACCTACATTTTAAAAATGCCTTAAAGCATATTTAAACCAAAACAAAAATGTTATATATTGCAGAACACCCATCCTTAAATGTTGTGGCTGCATTAGTTTTCTTTTTTAGGCTTTTATCCCTTTATTATGGTGATCCAGTTAGTAACACTCATCCTGTCTTAGGATGGCTTCACTCTATGGCAGAGAAACAGAGCCACCCTTGGACAGCAGCATTGTTACCCTGTGGAGAGAGTAGTGTTAGATGGGCTGGAAGATTTAGATCAGGGGTCTCAAAGTACCGGCCCGCGAACTGGTACCATGCAGCCCGCACCCAGCTGACAAGCCAGGCATGCAGTCACAAACCGTGTACCTGACTTGGGGGAGGAGCTGCACGATCTGCAACTCTGTCAAATTTAGTCCACATACAGTAGCTGCTCCTGGAGATGCTGGCTCAGATAAGATCAGATTGATGTATATGGACTATGAAATGCAGTCACAAGCTTTTGAAAGGAAGGATTAGTAAAGGCTGCACCAGCCAAAGGTGCAGACCATACTAATCCCCCACTGGACCACAAGGGAATGTGCCCCCTCCCTGCAAAAAATATAAGCAGGTGAGGTGGCTCTCTTTAATTTTAAGAAGGTGTCTGTGTGTATTTGTGTGTACTATTGTATATTATTGTGTGTTTTTATTTCTGTGTGACATCACTCACAGACATCACTCACAGAAATCTTGACAATACACATAAACCATCACAAACACATATACTGACATTATAAACACACACAGACATCTTTTGCTGGACAGCTTGGTCTGGTAAATGAAGTTGGAGGGGGGACTATTGCAGCCACCACATTTCAGGACTGGTAAGCTGCAATATATGTATTTTTTGCTTTTGGTTTTAGATATGCTTTCCCCAGGTCCATGAACCTGCCCTGTAATTAAAAACCCCTTGCACTTTCTTTCTTCCCAAACCATTAGTGCTGTTGCCTCACAGAGAGCCATGGCACATGTCGAAATGGAAAGGAAGACAGGTGCAAAGGGGCCTGTGGACTATAAGAGGGGTCCAAAGTGAATATTTAACTTTTGTCACACTTTAATGTGCCACCATATCCCAGACTCCATGTAGTTTGGCCGGCTCGATTGTGATAGGCCAGGAAACTGGCTTCCGAGCCAATCATTATTGAGCCGGCTGGAGCCGGCTGTTCGGCCGACTTGATGCTGATTGGCCGGGAAGCCTGCTTCCCAGCCAATCAGCATGGAGCCAACTTCCCGTCCAAGAACTCGCCCAAATATTCGGTGTCGCACCGATACCAATACTTGTATCGGTATCGGTGCATCCCTAATTATAAAGAAACTGCCCTACAATATTAGTCTGTATTGTTTTAGAAAAAAATGTCACATGTCAAAAGTATCGGTAATTGGTATCAGCAAGTACCTGAGGAACAGTACTTGTACTTGATCTTGTAAAAATGATATTGGGACATCCCTAATTTTAACAATTCTAGCAACATACTAGGTTTACATTTATATGAAAGTTCATATGTTTTGCATTAAAGAAGTGACAAACTACTCTTTCTAAAGGGATTGATAGCCCTATCATCAGATGTAGAGCAAGATAACACAAGCTAAAGAATATATTTTATAGAGTAAAGTAATGGGAATCATGCATATACATCTGTGGCGCCCACTATTTTTCGTCTGGAGATCTACTTTTCAAATGGCGAGCTCAATGAGATCTACAACGAAAAAACACCTGTATTCAGGGGCGTGAGGAGGTGTGGCGGTGCATTGAATTCAATGGCATCGCAGCCAGGCACCTCGCCCACAGTGCGATCGCCTGCACCCAGAACCCAGGCACATTAGTGCCTGCATTCCAGTCCACTGCGATCCGCAGAAATGCTGCGAGCACTATTTTTGCAGATCGCACTAATGTGGCTATTTTCCGGGTGCGGGCAATCACACCAGTGGTGGAACTACCGCCGGTGCAGCCGGTGCCGGGGCACCAGGGCCTGTGACAGTGGGGTCCGGTCCTGGGCTCCCCCACAGCCTATGTGGGGTCCGATCCTGATTTTTTTGGCAGTGCACGGTCCCGGTGTTCGAACACCGGGGGGCCCCGCACTGCCGACAGGCATCTCAGTGAGGGGGCGGGTCCTGTGACTCACCTCCCTGAGGTGAGTCACAGGAGGCGTGTGTGTGTCACAAGCCCCGCCCCCTGCAGTGCTCAAATCGAAACTCCCTGGCTGCGGTCCTCTGGCTGGGTAAGTCCGAGCGCATGAAATGCTATTTAATGTTTAATGTTATCAGACAAGTGGATAATAATGGGGAATATTACACTGTAATGTTCCCTATTATAATCTATTTCTCTGTTGTGTACTGCTATTTAATGTTATCAGACAAGTGGATTATAATGGGGAATATTACACTGTAGCCATGTGATCTATCAAAGTTTGAGACTACGTTAGAATGTGTGACCAGTGATGTTGCCACACATTTTAACGTAATCTCACCCAGTTTTTCGGCGGAATAGGTGAAGAATTCCAACGCTTTCTCTGCTGTTCCAGGACAGATCGGCATCGCAAATCGCATGTGCAGGAGAACCGACTTGCCCTGGAAAAGCGGATCGGTCCTGAAATGTCACTTCTATCCGACTTTGTGAGTGCGGTGGAATGTGAGATCGCAGTCGGATAGAAGTGACATTTCAGGACCGATCAGCTGTTTTAGGCCAGATCGGTTCTCCTGCACTTGCGATTTGCGATGCCGATCTGCCCTGGAACAGCTGGGAAAGAGCTGGAATGCTTCACCTATTGGCGGTCACACATTCCAACGCCTAAAAACTGGGCGGGATTACGTTAAAACGTGTGACCATGTCATCGGTCACACATTCTAACGTAGTCACAACCTTTGATAGAACACCGCCATCAGGGGGGTATGGCCGGTACCCATGTGAGGGGTCTGGGGGGCCTCTTACATGGGTATCAACTGTACCGGGGAGGCATGGCAGAGGTGACAGGGGAGGGGGTGGAGGAGGCCAGGCCCCAGCAGCAGCAGGTAAGAGGAGATACAGGGAAAGGGATCCCGACGACCAGACCACCTGGGACCCTGCAGAGCCCACCATAGAGAGTCTCAGGTGGGCTATGCAGGATCTATGGTGTGCTCTGCTGGGGGAGGGGGGGGCGGATGCCAGTGTGATCCGCTCCCGTGCCCCCCCTGTCTTGGGAGGGGGGTCCAAGATAAAATGTTGCACCAGGGCCCTTTGGTTATTAGGTCCGCCACTGGATCACACTGTGGGCGGGGGGCATGGCTGCGGTGCCACTGACTTCAATACAACCCCATGCCCCCTCCTGCTCCTGAACGCAGGGAGTCGGCCGGCTTACATTCCAGTGCGTCCTAGAGGCCCCGGCGTCCTGTCCTCCCGCGGTGCTCGTGTGGCCGACATTGCACATGGTGAGAGGTGTCCTGCCCCTTTCCATCTGCTGCGTCTGACACATTCAGCCGGCAGCCGTACGAGCACCATGGGAACATAGCCGTAGCCAGCTCCTTTTGCCCCCGAGGCAAGAAAAAAAGTGCCCCGCCAACACGCGTTTGATGTCACCAGGTGCTCTGCCTCCAGGATTTTTTTTTTATTTTTTTACTATTTTTTATGTTATTTTTATTATTTATTGAATTTTTATTTTATTTTTTCATCTCTTGGTGAGGCTACGGTGAAATATCAGGGGTCTAAACAGCCTACTGATATTTCCCTTTTAAAATAGAAAAAGAAATTGAGGACACAAAGTCCTTAATCTCTTTTTCTGCAGCCTCTGTTCTAAATGAATGGGCAGCACAGAGGCTTCCCATTCATTCCGAAAATATTTAACTATCATCTAGTTTCTGAATGGGGAGGAGCTTCTCCCCATTGAGAAACCCATGAATGAACAGGACGGGATTTAAATCCCATCCTGTTCATTCATAACTTAGGACACATAGTACTATGTGTCCCCAGTTTTTTACGAACGCTGGAGTGATCAGCTGATCGCTCCAGTGTTTGTCCTGCATAGAGGACCGGTACATATCACTGATATGTACCGATCCTCTGCCGCTAAGCCACGCACACGGGGGCTCAGCTTCTCCTCTGGATCTCCCGGGCACAGGCAGCGGGGGATCCGAGGAGAAGTCAAAGAAGCACTTCAGCCACGGAGGG
>NW_017306514.1:254915-268819 GCF_000935625.1 Nanorana parkeri
ATTCTAACGTAGTCACAACCTTTGATAGAACACCGCCATCAGGGGGGTATGGCCGGTACCCATGTGAGGGGTCTGGGGGGCCTCTTACATGGGTATCAACTGTACCGGGGAGGCATGGCAGAGGTGACAGGGGAGGGGGGGGAGGAGGCCAGGCACCAGCAGCAGCAGGTAAGAGGAGATACAGGGAAAGGGATCCCGACGACCAGACCACCTGGGACCCTGCAGAGCCCACCATAGAGAGTCTCAGGTGGGCTATGCAGGATCTATGGTGTGCTCTGCTGGGGGAGGGGGGGGCGGATGCCAGTGTGATCCGCTCCCGTGCCCCCCCTGTCTTGGGAGGGGGGTCCAAGATAAAATGTTGCACCAGGGCCCTTTGGTTATTAGGTCCGCCACTGGATCACACTGTGGGCGGGGGGCATGGCTGCGGTGCCACTGACTTCAATACAACCCCATGCCCCCTCCTGCTCCTGAACGCAGGGAGTCGGCCGGCTTACATTCCAGTGCGTCCTAGAGGCCCCGGCGTCCTGTCCTCCCGCGGTGCTCGTGTGGCCGACATTGCACATGGTGAGAGGTGTCCTGCCCCTTTCCATCTGCTGCGTCTGACACATTCAGCCGGCAGCCGTACGAGCACCATGGGAACATAGCCGTAGCCAGCTCCTTTTGCACCCGAGGCAAGAAAAAAAGTGCCCCGCCAACACGCGTTTGATGTCACCAGGTGCTCTGCCTCCAGGATTTTTTTTTTATTTTTTTACTATTTTTTATGTTATTTTTATTATTTATTGAATTTTTATTTTATTTTTTCATCTCTTGGTGAGGCTACGGTGAAATATCAGGGGTCTAAACAGCCTACTGATATTTCCCTTTTAAAATAGAAAAAGAAATTGAGGACACAAAGTCCTTAATCTCTTTTTCTGCAGCCTCTGTTCTAAATGAATGGGCAGCACAGAGGCTTCCCATTCATTCCGAAAATATTTAACTATCATCTAGTTTCTGAATGGGGAGGAGCTTCTCCCCATTGAGAAACCCATGAATGAACAGGACGGGATTTAAATCCCATCCTGTTCATTCATAACTTAGGACACATAGTACTATGTGTCCCCAGTTTTTTACAAACGCTGGAGTGATCAGCTGATCGCTCCAGTGTTTGTCCTGCATAGAGGACCGGTACATATCACTGATATGTACCGATCCTCTGCCGCTAAGCCACGCACACGGGGGCTCAGCTTCTCCTCTGGATCTCCCGGGCACAGGCAGCGGGGGATCCGAGGAGAAGTCAAACTGTCAGATCAAGACCGAGTGTCTCTCTCTCCTCACCACTCGGCCTTAGTTAAGTGACAGCGGCTCCGTCCTTCGCCCCCTTCCCCCCGCCGCCGGCCGCAGCGGCTCCTTCTCTTCTCCTCGGACCCCCGCTACATACAGATGGGGATCCAGAGGAGAAGACCCACGGGCGGGAGGAGAGGACATTGCGATCACTGGTAGATCGCGATCGACCTTGTGGGCACCCCTGATACACATAGTTAGCGCAGGTCATGCTTAATAAGCGTCATTCTGAAATTAATAGATGATTGGCTGTATTTTCAAAGGCCCATCTGCCCTTAGATAAGGTCAGCACTAAGGATCATTCTTTTCTATTGTATGAACATGCATACTTGGGTGATTTGGTCATGCGTGTTGATTTGCTAAAAAAAATTGTTTAGTGGTTGGATTGTTCCCCAAGTCTCAAAGATCCCCAGTTGAAAGGACAACTGTACTTTTACTGCAGATAAGTCACTGCCTGGCCCTCCTTGGACAGACACAGGGGGGTATTTATCAAAACTTGAGAAGACAGAATCTGGGGAAGTTGCCTATGGCAACCAATAAGTGTCTCTGTTCAGTTTGTTCAGTTAAGATTTAAAAATAAAAGAGAGAAGCTGATTGGTTGCCATGCACAGCTGCTCCAGATTTTGTCTACTCCAGTTTTGATAAATATCCCTCACAGTGAGGGGAATTTATCAAAACTCGAGCAGACTAAATGTAGAGCACCTATGCATGGCAACCAATCAGCTTCTCTCTTTCATTTTCAAATCTTAACTGAACAGATTGAAGAGAGAAGCTGATTGGTTGCCATGGGCAACTGCTCCAGTTTCTGTCTGCTCCAGTTTTGATAAATTCCCACCCATAGCCTAATTGCTTTAACGCTTGCATATATTCTGGGTGCTCGGTGTAATCCTTGATTCTGACCTCTCCTTTCAGCCCCACCTTCAATCTTTATCCAAATCTTGCTGACTTAACCTCCGTAACATTTCCAAAATATGCTCCTTTTTAACAAATGACACCACAAAGCTTCTAATTTGTTCCCTTGTAATCTCTCGCTTCGACTACTCCCTCCTTGTTGGCTTACAACTATACAGGCTATCTCCCTTTCAGTCTATCATGAATGCTGATGCCAGACTTATCCACCTCACCAACCAATCAGTGTCCGCCACCCTTCTCTGCCAATCCTTCCACTGGCTCCCACTTGCCCAACGTATAAAATTCGAAATACTAACAACAACAACATACAAAGTCATCTACAACTCTGCCCCCGACTACATCTCCAACCTCATCTAAAACTATCATCCAAATCGTCCTCTCCGCTCCTCTCAAAACCTTCTGCTCTCCAAGCAGCAAGTTAAAAAATAAGTGAAATGTGTGAACAACACTATTGCATTAATAGACACACACAGATACAAAGCACAACTGAAACTTACAGCAGGTGCTGAGATGTAAGTTTCAAACATCAGTGCAGATATTGTAAGAGTTTATTTGAAAACATAATAGTGGACATGAACCTAGGTATGTTTATTGGTAATATCTGCTAATACTGTAGCGCTCTTCAAATATGACACCTATCTATGGCCATCCAAACAGTTGTGCTATTTACAGTATATCAGCCATTTAGGAACATGATCAATATTTGCTGAAAATTACAATAACGGAGATACATTTCTTTCTTCTAAGTTTATGTTTGTGACATTAACAGAGTATAAATGACTTCACTGTCAGTGTGGACTGTGGACGTTCAGTGACATGTAACATGTTTATTATGCAATGCAATCCTCCTGTGATAACAGAGTACACAGAGACTGTAAAAGGAAGTAATGTGGCAAAGAGACGTTAAGGAAGTCCCTGCATATGAGATGAGAAAATGAGGAAGCAGCCAGTCAGTTCCAGTAGATAGATCTCTACTGTACACTGCTGCACTTAATGTATGATCGCTTATAATATTTCCGTTTATGAATGCTAAAAAGAAGCTATTTTTTAGGAGCTTCTAGACATGGATTTTTATAAAACAGTGTTACTAAACCTGTCCTAGGTTTCAGAAGATAAAACACTTCTCAAGGCTGTATTAAGGTCCAACCAACGGTGAGCTGCAAACAGTAAGTAAGAACATTTGTGGTTATATATTTATTTTGTGTACATATTAGGCCAACAACAGAATGTTGTATGACAAACATTCAAAGGTTTTCTATCTCGAGATGCAAATACTAATCGTCTTTATTTTACACTTGTGTTATTGGATTACTACATCGTGATAGTGAATTAATTAATTAACTGATATATAATTGAAAGAATCAAATGGAATTGGAATTTAGACAACTATGCACAGTACTTGAAAGCAATATTTTGCTGTGTTAACAAAAAACAATAGAATGTGGCAACATAACTTTAGACAGCATTACAAGTTGAGAAGTGTTGTGAGGATTGTTCATTATGTGATGGACCAGTTTTATCTCTTTGTTGTTCATTGTAGCCATTTCTAATTTTTGCAGCCTACCATTTAACCTTTCAGAGGCGGTGTCCCCACCACTCTTACAAAAAAAAAACATTTCTCTGCCATGTACAAGTATGCCACACTTTTTTTCATGTGCTTTATCCCCAAAAAAAAAAAACCTACCAAGGCCTTTGTTATTTCCTTCTTCTAAAAATTTGAGTTTACAAATGCAAACATCTTTAGATTTAATTTATTCGGCAAGTACCATCTGCTGAATTTCCCACTTTTTAAAAACTGAACTCGGTTTTCAACATCACACTTCCTTCTGTGTTACACTTCTTAACTGTTTTGCAATTAGAAGTGTCAATTATACACAAAGAGACATGAGGACACGATTAACCGGATATTTGTAGCAGATGTCCATTATTCAGTTTATTCATCAATAATATAAATGACACATAAATCAATTTTGCTTAAGTTGAACACTAACTAGATTTCAGCACTGAACAAGTTATTTGTTAGTAGGAACATTAAAATAATTTCTAAAAAAAGCTTTTCACAAAACACAATTGTACACAAATTACCTGCACTACATGATTTCTATTTCTAAGGTAACCTCAAAAGAAAGTGTCAAGTTACTAACTTGGGGTGAGGAGAATGAGCTTTAAAAAATGATTTCTGCTTTTATTCTTACTAAGGTCATATAAAGCACTTCCATTATTGTGCTTCTTAATAGGTGTAGAGAGTATAATGCTTATCAAAAAATGGAAAATTATTTTAATTTCCTATTCGCGCTACTGTTCAACATGATATTTGCATAAAGGTGGATTATGAGATTGGGGGTATGATTTAATTTCATATCTTGTTTGCCTGTTCCCCCTTTGCTTGCCTGGGTTTCCTCTGGGTACTCCAGTTTCCTCCCACACTTCAAATACATGCTGGGGGGGGTTAATTGGTTTCTGTCTAGATTCGCCTAAAAATGTGTGCACAACAGGGATCTTAGATTGTAAGCTCCTTGAGGGCAGGGACTCATGTGAATGTGCAATATGTAAAGCGCTGCAAAAAATTGTTGGTGCTATATACATTGTTTTATTTATTACATGTATTTATATAGCACTGTCTATTTACGCAGTGCACATTCATATCAGTCCCTGCCCTCAAAGAGCTTACAATCTAAGGTCCTTATCTCACATGCATACATACAGGGCCAATTTAGACAGGAGCCAATTAACCTTCCAGCATGTCTTTGGAGTGTGGGAGGAAACCGGATTACCCGGAGAAAACCCACACAAGCCCAAGGAGAACATGCAAACTCCTTCCAGATAGTGTCCTGACTGCAAGCATAGAATTGCCCCTTCTGTATTGAAATGAAGGCCTCTGCAGTCTGCACACTGCTCCGTATACAATACTAGTACATAGACCAAAAACTCTAATGCTTGAATATGAATTTAGACAATGTTGTAGTTTGGACTCCATTCAGTTTTATGAACCCATTACTAGTTAAAGGAGAACTATGAGGTGAGTGTTTTTCACTCACCTCATAGTTCTGGCCGACCTGTGACAATGAAACTGTCACAGGTCGGCTCAGTAGATCCGGAGGTGAGCGAACACATACCGGCGTTCGCTCACCTCTCGATCCTGTCATGGCAGGGGAGGGGCGGAATTCCCCCCTCCCCGCTCCGATCTGCCAGCGCTGACTGGCAGAACAAGGTTGTTTTTTATTTGTTAGTTTAATAGAAGGCAAGAAATGTCATGGTGAAATACGTTAACATTTTTGATTGCAAACAATTCAAGTCTATGCAAATACTCATTACAGTCATTTTATTTCATGAAAAAAAGTGAGCACTGACACACTCTACACTGTGACGGAGCATCACTAAACATTTAAGTGAAAAGAAAAATGGGTATAGTAAGTATGTGACTTTAAATATTAGCCTTTATCTCTTTAGGCAATAACACTAGAAATCTAGGTTTATCTAGGTTTATTTTTAGCAAAAGAGATTCATAGGTATACAGGACAGAGGGACAAAATATTGATCACTTATGTACATAACACGTACGGAACACAAATAGTGATGAGCAACATTTCCTGGGTTTTGGTTTGCAAAGCTTTCAGCTAATATATTTACACTTCTGAGAATCTGAATTTAGTGGCAGATCTTGTTAGTTAATTCTATCCATTTTAGGTCTAATAGGCAAGCCGTAGATACCGAAACCATACCTGTATCAAGCATGGTGACTGGCTGCGGGTGCTCCAGCCTCACACAGAATTCCTCCCACATACAGAAGCAAAATTGAAAAAGATAGGCTGAATGACTGCTAAATTACAGAGGCTCCATCCTTTTCAAGATTCCCTTTCCCATCTTTTCCCATTCTTTCCTCACTCCCTCTTTTTATTCCTTCCTCTTTTTCCTTTCATTCATCTGTTTTTCTTCTTTTTATTATATTCCCACTCCATTCCATTTTCTCACCTCTGCTTCTTTTTTTCTCTTTTTGTTTTCCTCCCCTTTACCTGCCCCTCCTATTTCAGTCTGTCTACGATGTTCACCTTTAACCTCAGTCACAGCTTATTTTGAACAGGATTCTCCATGAAGCTAAGGTTGTGGTGAATCTGAACTTTGCCCCTAAACACAGACAGTATTGTGGCTTATCAGCATGTATTCTATATTAGAAAATGAGTGCCTACTTTTAATAAGGTGAAAAATACTGTACATGAAGATATTTAACTATTTAGCTCCTTAAGCACTTCTTATTGCACAGAGATTTTCCAATTTGGTAGTCCTCCAAAAATGTAGGTTATTGGAATTGTTTCAATGGGGACACAGTCATCAGTAAAAATAATTGCAAGCAATATTGCTTGATAAAATATCATTGCTTTCTGGATGGGGAGGTTTTATGAGGTGTCTGTTGACGCAAACAGAAAAAAAGCCATTCCCGGTGGTAATGAATGCATGAAATAAAATACAATTTTTGGAAGAAATAAAGGCCATCAGGTCATGTGACTAATGAACTATGCAATGTTTGTGAATTTGAACTAAATATTTTGATTAGAAGATTATCATGTAATCAAACAATAAACATAGTTAAAACAGCAGTTTAAGAAGGCAGGAGAAGTGAACAATATAGGACAACATAGCTGAACTGGAAAGTGAGCTGAATTGGAGAATTTTTCCAAATCAGCTATGTTGTCCTAGATTGTTCACTTCTCCTGCCTTCCCCAGACTCTTCACCCTTTTGTGAATAACCCTGTGTGTTGCAACAGTACCATCCTCCTTTAATGTCCATTTTTAAAGACAATTTAATCACTGCCATGACACAGTCCCAACATATGCCATTTCCTTACATTTTTTACAGAATACAGAATTTAGTACATAAATATTCATTTTAGGGCTAGTAATCAGTTTGAGATCTGTTTGTGCTTTGCTATTACTCCTCCATACAAGTCAGTGTAAATATATGTTAAAATCATGGGAAATTCATTAAAATACATGACAAAGGCATGGTAAATGCATCTCAAATAGCGATGTACCCTTGCATTATAGACTTCTCTTATCTGCTCCTTTTGGTCTGTTAAATATACCACTGAAAGCATTATGTTATATCTATCTGATAAGTGAAAACAAATAACTTGATCCTACCAGAAAATGAGAGTGATCTTATTTATGCTGCCTTTGTTATCTCAAGCAGTTTAATAAGCCCTCTCAGTTTTTACCTTGTACTAGAAAACACTCCATCCCTATGATGTGGAGATTAGAGAGACCATTCATTGGGTAGGGCTGACACCATTTTATGTTATTTTAGTCCAGGAAAGGCACAGTGTTGTCAGCCCCGAAAAGGACATTAGGAGCTGAATGCATTTGTACCAGGAGCAACACATTTTTATTCTACACTTGCATGATCTTTTGAGGGATAAAACCTAGGGAGATGTCCTTGTATTGCAGAGATGTGCTACATATACTGTATATTTTTTTATTTTGCCATGACATACACTTTAAAGGTCACAGTTAGGGTTGCACAGATACCAAGTACAGTACTCGGTACAAGTACGAGTACATGTACCGATACTTTTGAGCTCCAAGACTAGAGAAAAATTCAAAAATTAGGAGGCAGCTGTCATTTGTAAGGAGCACACGGAGCTCCTGGGATTTGTACATCTCTGTTTTAATTTATGATTTTGTTTTTATAAACATAAATAAAGGGATGCACCGATACCAGTTTTGCGAGTACGAGTACTGGTACTTGCCGAGTACTTACAAGTACGAGTACTGATACATTTTTGTTGATTATCATGTGACAGTTTTTCTAAAACAATACAGACTAACGATTTCAGGACAGTGGTGGAGCGCCAGAGCCAGGTCCCAGCTGCAACCTCTGCAACCCTGGTAGTTCTCATGAAAATGCCAAATATCGGCACTGGTACTCGAAAAGTATCTGTGCATCCCTAGTCACAGTATTTGCACAGCAGCCCTTGTAGTCCTACGCAGTTCAGGGACAGTCTGGCAATAAAATAATTTCATTATCATGTTAATAAAACACTTCTGCCATGAAGTTCAGCCACTCACTACTCATGGAGTTTTGGTCCAGAGCAGTTTGAATATTGATCTGACCCAAAATGTACTAGCTGCACTAGTTCTTAATAATTGTATTTTGCATATTATTAATTCAGTCCTGATTCAAATTCCATAATGTTTTGCCATTACTACCGGTGCTAGGCTATTTTGCGTCCTAGGCAAGACCAGCTACTTGTACCCCTTAGACCCCTCCAGGCGGCGCAACCCCCAATTCCCCCGCATGGCCCCTTTCTTCTGCCGCCTAGCATCTGCAGGCGACAGGTGAATGTAAGCAGCTGGAAACAATAGCCAGACTGCTATTGGCTATTTTATTTTGAGCAGAGGAGCAGACCTGAGAGTGAAAGTTGTCTTTCAGTTCCACTCCTCTGCTCAGTGGGCAAATGCAATAGCCAGCCTGCTTTTGCAATTTGAAATAGATGGGGGGGGCATGGGGTGCTGCCTAGTTTGCTGTTTCTTAAACTAACCGAAAACGTTCCTATCTGTCCCTCTAAGATCTTGTAACCCTTTTTATTCATTTAGCTGCCTTTGAGTAGCCTGCCTTCGAACCCTCTCCAAAACTACTATGTCCTTTTCTATAATGTAATTCCCAAAACTTGACCCCATATTTTAAATATTGCCTTATTAATTATATGCATGGAGACAATACTAAATTAGCATTACGCGTTTACCTCTTTTTCGTATATGACCATGATCATGTTTGCTTTTGCAGTTGCCACTGAGCATAGAACAGTGTTTCTAGGGGTATTGTCAATCAGTATTTCTCCAGTTCTTTTTTGCCCAACTGTTTAGGGTATAGAGGGAAAAAATGGTAATGTTACTATATATCACCAGATCAGTAATAAATAGATTAAAAAGAACTTGACACAACATCAATCCCTATGGTGCACCATTGATAACTCTTGCCCAGTTTGAACATGTTCTGGTTACAACTACCCTTTGTCTTCTATCTTTTTACCAGTTCTTTTCCCATAGAGTACAAATGATTAATGTCTGTGCCTATCATGAGCAGTAATATCAACTACTTTTGCAAAATCCAAACATATCACCTCAATAGCATTTTCACCGTCCAAATTTAAACTTATGTTTCCATAAAAGCTGATAATGTTAGATAGATTAGACTTTCCTTTGAGAAAGCAGGGCTGAGCACAACACTGTGTTCTACTGATTTCACTTAAATAGTCACATTAAATCATAAAATTAAGTTTGTCTTAGTGTTTTAAAATACATCTAAAAATGATTGGCAGGGACACTGATGTCCAAAAACAAGAAAGAAAGAAAATTGCACTCTAAGAACTTTTTATTGTCATAAAAAGATCCAATTTCTGCACCAATATCAAAGCAAATATATACTAGCATTAAAAGTGACAGATCTGTCATTAAAAAACAGAAACACCAGTGTACCATCTCACGCACCATACACATTCAAATCATGCCAAAACATACATTGTATCACTGTAAGAACTCTGATCACTGCAAGGTTCAGCAGTGCCATTCCCCAGCCTTCATGGCTCGGTAAGTTGCTAATTGAGCACAATCTACACTTGTTTCCAGACTTTGACAGAGCAGTTATACACCTAAGAATAAGCCTGCTGGACCTGTTGGTCTCTTTAGCAATATCCAAGAGCCCTCTCAAATGTCAGCCATACACCAACTGAAATGAAAAGAAGCCTGTGGAGGCTTGTGATATGGCAAACATGAGATAGAGCAACAGACAGCCCCAATCTTTGCCATCAGTAGCCACTATCCATTTTGAGGTAGTACAAAGAAGTGTGCAAATGGGTGATTTTATGCAATTTTCATAACTATTGTGTGACCTTTGACATAAAGGGTGTCCCTTGGTCTGTCACCAGACTGCCAGAGTCCAGCTATGCATCCCTTCATATCATCCACTTTAATGGCCCATACTTTCCTCTCTGGCTCCTCACCCTGGGGAGCTGCGCTCTCCAGCCTACTGACCATGGACATACATTTGGCTAGTCCACATTCCATAGGAACCTTGTAAATTGAATAACTCACAACCAGATATCTTGGATTTGGCACCACCAGCTATGTATCCCTAATCGGCATACTTACGGGTTGAGCACCTGGGTCTTCCCTGTCTTTAGGGACCTCCTTCCTCTACTTTTTAACAGGAGTGCTCTTATCCTGAAGGGTGGTCTTTGAGCTTCCCCTTCCCCCACTTTTTAACAGGAGTGCTCTTATCCTGAAGGGTGGTCTTTGAGCTCTTGGAGGATGGACTTTTGGAGACTGCACACTGTAGAAACTCCTAAGTAGTCAGATAGTGCTCTACCAGGGTCAGCAGCTGATCTGCATCCTTGGGGTCAGCTCTCCCAGCTATTGTTACATGCAGGTTGGACACGTTTTATGCTGTGCACTCCTGAGGAAGCCAAAAGGCACCCCAGGCTCCCACGGCACCCTGGTTGGGAAAGGCTGGTCCACAGGCATTCTGGGCAACATGTGATATCCTTTCTTATTTAATTCTTAGGGCTCCTATTTTGTGACTGCAGAGCTCACACATTTCTGGAAGGATTAGGAAAAGGTGGGGAGTCCAATGATGTCTGCTGTCCTCACTGTGACTGGAAGCCATGTGACTATTCTAGTCAGGGAGAGGGAGGCTGGAGATTAGAAAAAGTGACCAAAGCTGGCAGTATGTCCTGGGATTTGTGCAGCCCTACTGTTTTTCAAAAATGTCCCATTTGAATGCAGTGTCCTAGTTGGCACTTCTAGCTTCTCTATAACACTAAAATGCTTTTGAGTTTCCTTTTCTATAGTTTCTAAAACCCAAATGGTCTCAGACCCGCATGTTAGATATGAGATCAGTCTATTAGAAAAGTGGTTTATAGCAAACCCCAGTAATTATATTGCATTTATTACCTTGCTCATGCATGTGTAACTGTTATTCTAAATTATTCTAATATCTTGCAGTCTTCATATTTAAAAACGTGTCATTTGTGTGTAATACCAGGAAAAGGCTGAAGAATTCTGGGTAAAGTCTGTGCTATGGTGATCAAAGCTCTGATGCTTGCCACATTTAAAACACAGGTTATCTTTGCGGTATGCTCCATGCTGTGTGAAATTATGATAACAATAAAACCCTTTACACTTTAGGTACCATTGGAGATAAGGTCTGTGGCACACCACATAAAGCCTGTAGAAATATAAAAGTGCATGGTACACATACAATAAGTGAAACATCTGTCTGTTAACATAATGGCTTATTACTGAAATGTGCTTTAATTGTATTTTCTAGGAGGCATCTAGTTACGAATTTAGTGTAGTAGCATGCTGCTTACCTTCATATGATGATTAATACCCATCATTGGCAAAAAGATACTTATATGAGTATGCTGCCTGAGTCTGGCCCCTGTTTTTTAAGCAGATCTGGTCACTACCATGAAATGAAATGTTACTTCCTGTTGTGTTCTGCTAGCTTCAAACACTTTTGCTGCTTCTGCTTCTAGCAATCCAAATGCATCAGTAGAATCATGAAATGGAATTTAAATGAAGTGGAAATGTCACCTAATTACAATTTGTTGTGTTTGATAATCATTAAACAAAATTGGCATGTAGCCTCTCACTCTCGCTCAAAAGTAAGCATACGCACTACTTGATTTCACACAGGTTTAAAATAATTTAATGTATTTCAGAAACCATCAGCATGTTCCATGTTTACCATGGCTAACAACATAGTTTCTGTGTAACCCATCCAGAGGATGACTGGGAATTTTTGGCCTGGGGAAAACACAACCAGCTGATCCTTCATTCCGAGGTGTGAACAGGGAGCAAGTGGGCATTTTCAGCATACAGTCAGCCACAGCTGCTCTGATTAAGGTTTAAAAGGGGTTGTGTGAGTCCATACAGCGTGTGGTTGGACCAGCCCATGGTGCAAATGCCCCCCTGCCCATTCTGGCATTATACCCATCTGTGCAGATCATTAGTCAGATCACAGATTTGCTTCTGCTGCACCCTATTTTATTCTGTGTTATATTTTAGATGCTTGAGAATACACACAAATCTAATTGACAAAAGAGTATTTTTTACAACTCATGCAGGTTTGTCAGGTTGCTGATGTATGTGAATTCTGGGTAGCCATAGCAAAAGTCACAACAGAGAGGAGATTAAAGTGGATCTATTCTTAAATAATAATATAAAGCTATGTTACAGTCTTGCAGGGATAGATGGGAAAAAAAGTGCAGTACATGTATGAAATACTTGCATATTTCCCCATTTTGTATCCCTTCAAATACACTGCAAGTACAGAAGAATATATGCTAGACAATTCAGTGAGCTACCAAATTACTGTAGTGAGCTAACAATGCTGACTTTGCTGCACAGAAATTTTGAGTAAGTCCATTTCAACTACATGCAGCATAAGAGAGAGAGGACTTGCTAACAGGTTCTTGCAGCAACTCACTCTCGCACACAGTGTAACTCTCTAGTAACTCTAGTCATAATTCTAACCTATATTTAACGTTAAATTTTACCTGACATTTTGTGCAGTTGTTCATATAAAGTGACCAGCAATTATGGCGTAATGTGGCTGTATTCAGTTACCACACATATTTTAACCTTGAAAAGAAGCAGACCATGTGATGAGGTCACATGCTGAGAGTTGCAGTGAGAAAATCCTCATTCTCCTTTTCTGCAACAAATATTTAAAAAAAAAAAAACTACCATTATCTGCCACTATAGTACTTAATACACTAACTATACATTATTTTCTCACCATTGGGATACGCCATCAACATGTTAGGATGAACTTGATCAGCAATGATACTTTGGTATGTTGTGCTATTCAGATGTTGTTCCACACGAATTAAAGGGCCCAAATCATGGCAGGAAAACATGCCTCAAACCATAACACTGCCCCCACCAGCTTGAAGGGTTGTACTCATGCATGCGGTGTGCATGCTTTCATGCTGTTCCCGCCAAATTCTCACTCTGCCATCTGCATGATGCAACTGGAAACGTGATTCATCGGAACAACATTACTTTTTTTTCCAATGCTCGGCTGTCCAATCCTTGTGTTCCTGTGCGGATTTGAGACGTTTTATCTTGTTAACTGCAGACAGCAATGGTGTTCGAACGGGCCTTCAGCTTCCATATCCCATACGATGCAGTGTACGGCGAGCAGTGCGTTCAGAGATCATTTGGGAGGATCCCTGATTAAGATCTGCAGTAATTTGATGCAATGTTGCCCTTCTGTTGTCTTGTACCAGTCTTGCCATTCTCCGTTCTGCCCTAACATTGACTAGTCGCTGACGGCCACAATTCGCACGTTCAGACCCAGATTTTCGGCTGACAGTCCAGTCTTTAAACACTTTAACAACAGCAGAATTCTGCTGTTTTGCTGATACTTGCTCCATGGCTCCGAGCGCCAACAATCATCCCACGTTCAAAGGCTGTTAAATCGTGTTGTCTACCCATATTTTCAGAAAAAAATCACTTCTGCTGTCTTGGTAAACAACCTGCTTCCCTATTTATAATGGTCTGGCCCTCTAGCAACTTCAGCGCGAAATTATAGCTAATTTGCTTACAAACGTCAGGTGGTCATAATAATCTGGTCACTCAGTGTATATATATATATATTTTTATATATA